>NW_028291950.1:0-67085 GCF_963383615.2 Lipophrys pholis | reverse complement strand
CCCACCCCAACCCCAACCCCAACCCCAACCCAACCCACCAACCCCAACCCACCCAACCCCAACCCCAACCCCAACCCAACCCCAACCCCAACCCCATGTTGTGCTTGGTTGAAAGGCTGCTGAGCATATCTAGGGTAATTGAGGATGAAAATTATTATGCGTTCTAATGGAGATGATTCTTGACATAGAAGGAATTACAACATTCACCTAGCAGACATAATTGAGTACCAGCCTAGCCTGCCTTGTCCACCCAGGATGCAATACATGCCAAAGTATCCTTCTTTACAGGAAACACCTTATTCTGGCACATAGCGATCTTTAGCATTGTATCTGATTTAATTCATTCCAGCTGCACACAATAAACCTTAATCTTAGTATAACGCTACAGGTTAAAAAAGCCTTTTCATCCTAACCAACAGCAACAAGTGTGCAGCAAAGTGGCTAATGGCTGCTTTAGCAACTTACTTTATTAAAACAAATGTAAGTTGGTTAATTTGACTAACAATAATCTCACTCAATATAGTTATCCATTATTAACCTTCCCAATTAACTAGCGAGTTAAAACTAATTATTAGTAGCTCTTACACTAACAATTATATACCATCAACCAAAAGAACTACTCGAAAATATTTGTTTTTACTACATCATCATGTAGGCATTAAATATTATCAAAGGTTCACATCTTTAAAAGCTTTAGACGCTATCTTCTTGCTTCATTTTCCCTCTACATCTGTTATGCCTTTCTCAGCAGAGTTTTTGCTTAATGGTCTGTGCCACCCAACTATAGCAATGGATTATCAATCATTTCATGAATAGGTATGGGCGCAGGTCCTCCTTATCCAGTGCCTCCACGTACTTGTAATGAATTTATTGGTAGGTCTCAGGGTAGGGTAGTTGGTTGATCTTATCAGTTTTGAAAATCTTCTTAAAGTTTAAAGAGCTTTTTAAGGGGTTTTGTTATTAGAGCTGTTGACAAAAGCCTTTATCTTTTACTTTAGTTTGGATTCCTCAGCAGCTCTTTCAGCAAGTATTAGATTGGATTTGGATTGCTGAGCTGTGCTAATTTGAGCAATGTTTAGTTAAAGCTTGCTATTTTCTGCCCTTTCCTTAGCAAGTTCCTTCCTTATGATGCTAATGTACTACTGAACATCCTCTAACTTCCCAAATTAATTCTGAGGGGGTTTAAGTGCCTCAAACTGTTTTTGGCTTTCCTTGAGAATATCCTCCAGCTGTGTAATTTCAGCACGAATGGTTATTAATTCTTATTGAGCACTGTTATATTAGTTTCTAGTCTGTTATTCTTCTTAAGTTGAGGATGATATTTTATGCTTTATTTGAATATGCACTTTTGAATATTCTGCCATGATTTTTTCATGTCTAGATTGCAGATGCTCCATTTTGGATTGGTGCTTTATTCTTAAGCCTTAGCACAATCCTTGATTCTTGTATACAATTTCTTACCCTCCTTTATCACTTAATCCAGGTATTTTTTTCTCTAATCAAAGCAGCAGTATGGTCCTTCATGGCCTGTATTTGCTTTTATAAATTAGTGGCCTCGCTTTGTAGGATGAGAGCTTATTTCTTGATCTAAAGTGATATTACTCTAACATGCGACACACATAGCCTTGCACTTTTGGGTCAACTTTAAAATAATTCATTAAATCATGCTAGATTAAGAGCATATCAAGGTAGTTGTACTCTGCAAGCCACCCAGTAAAAAGACATATAGCTGTAAACCCCAGTCATGCTTACACTTGACCATACCCAAGTTCGAGTATTCAATTAGCATGGATAGGTCAAGCAATTCGGCTTTGATCGGGTGTTTGGCTTTCGTCAAAGAAGTAAAATATATTTATAGAGATTGTCTTACCCCTTTTGGAAGCAGCTGTGGAGGGATATAGTGGGACTGTTTTGACTTACGGTTAGACAGCAGCAGAAAAAATACCCATCATGGTTTCAGATGTGGATAAATATCCCGGCATAATACCCCTTTCGATTTAGCACCTGTTTAACTTAATTGAAAAGGGGCTTAAAGCAACAATTACTGCAGCAAGTTTCCAGATATACCACTAGACAATTTCTGACTTATTCACTCCAGATATTCCTTCATCACAGCTGAAATTGAGAGAGGATCCAGGAATAGGTGTGTATGTGACCAATCTAACCTACTAACCCTTTGTTGATTATACTACCTTGCTCAAGCAATATTTGAGTAGCAGATTATAACAGCAAAAGAGGCAAATCCACATGGGTAGCACCATATCACGCGCACACTCTCTATTTCATGTCCCGAATGACAAGCTTTCATTAAGAAAATGGACAACATATCCAAAAGGTATCTAATTTGCTTTTTATTTAGACTGCTGGCTCTTAAAAGATATCAAAGACTAATGCAGTTGGGCTTCATCTAGAAGAAGCAAAGAGCATTGGCAGATCTCTTTGCTCATTGCACTTAGTTATCACTTCATTGGCAAGTGGAAATAATTGGTACCTTACCGTGATTCCAAATTGACCAGACTGTTAAAAGACTCTTTGGGAGGTAGAGCACGGACTGTGCTGATAGGATTTATATGCCCCACCTACAAAAACCGAGATTAGACAGTTAATACACTTCGCTTTTGCACTCGAGCCCAACAAATAATAACTTTCCACTACCCAACATTTCAATAGTCAAAGAAGAAGAATAAAAAATTAATGAATGAAGCTGATGTGATCATATCACTGCAAAGGACCATTTTCTGAGGAGAATCTATTTTACTTATTCTCCCATGTTATTGCCAGCCAAATCGATTAACATTAGGTAGGACCATCTAGCCTAGAGAATTGCTCTACCCCCTTACTCTCCAATGTAATTGTCACTCAAGTCGATTGAGGTAAGATAAGGCCAGTTAGCTTAGGATAGTAAAAGAACACCTTCATCCCAATTTAATTCCTCTGCAAATTGATTGACATAAGTTATGCCCATCTAGCTTGGAAGATAGCTCTAACTCCATTTCTAATTTGGTTGCACTGCAAGTTAATCGACTTAAGGTTTGACCAATTTGCTCTGGATAATGCTTGAACGCCTTAGGGACCAATGCTATTACAATATAAATCAATTGAAGTTAGTTTGGTCCATTGAGCCTAGGAGATAGTCAGAACGCCTCCATCTTCAATATTATTGCACCCCAAATTGATAGAGTTGAGATTTGGCCAGTGGGATTTTGAAATTGCTCTAGCAGCATCTGCTCCAACACCATTTCCATATAAATCAATCAAGGTTAGGTTAGGCCAGTAAGCCTATGAGATTGCAATAGCTCCTTATGTTCCAATGTCGTTTCCGAACAAATTTATTTATACAAGATTGGGCCAGCTAGCCGAGGATATTGCTCGTGCGTTTTGTGCATTTAATTTACAGCGCATCAAATGAATAATCTTAATCTGCTCAGAATGCATGCGAGAAATACAAGTAAAAGATTACAGTTTGCACCATTCTGATGACAATGTTACGTAGGGAAAATTTCTTCAGTGAAATGAACTTCGCTTGGCAAATAATTTCCACATTTACAGCACCGTCCCGATTTCGATCTCTTAAATCTATGGGAAAAAGGCAATTCCTTATCAGTTTCTGTAGTTTGCTAGGTTGCTTGGATTCTTTTTAATTTTGGAGTAATACGTGCAAAATATTTTAGACAGTGATTGCTGAGCTGTAGCTCAGAAAAAGCTGGCAAGCAGTACCAGAATTGTACATTTTGCTTCATTGATGTGATAAATGAATAAACACAATCGCTAGGGATCAATTCTAATCTTTAATTATTCTGTTCGTATTATTTGAATAAAAAAATGTTGGGGATCTTTATCCTAGGAATCATTAAACTGACGATGTCAGCCAAGGTGACACTTTTTCTCTAGGATTAAAGTGAGCCAACACTTGCAGACAAATTGATAGTGAAGTATCTTGTCCAGAAAAAAGAACTCACTCTCAAGGATGGCATGGAACCTGCTGATGCCCTACTCCAAAACTCATTACAAACCTTAAAAAAATTAGGCATCAAGAAATCAAGCATTGAGGTTAGCAATTATAAAATCAAGCCAGTCTACAAGGCCATAAGGGACCACACAAAGTTCTATGGATTCTTTGTTATCTACGAAGTGGAAGTTACCATTTAGAAACCATAAATCGTTGGAAAGGTAGCTGATGCGCTAGTCAATGCAAACGTTCATTAGATTGAGGAAATTACTTGGTAAGAAGTTGAATAGGCTGGATAGAATGATGGATTGGTAACAAAAGCAATTAAGATCTCCAGCAAAATATGCCATAGCTTTGGCTAGGAATTCACCAATGTGTAGACTGTCTAGCTGTTGAATAATTGTAATAGTCTAGTTCTTAGGAAAATGGGGAGGAAGGGGAAGAGACAGATGAGGAAGAAGATGATCCTGTGAAGTATAAGGTGGTGCTAAACTGCAATAAAAAGAAGAAATGAGCATTTAAATTATTATTCAAAGGCTTGATAGGATTTTTACAATTTACAAAATGAAATTTCACTTAGAGATAATCTATTAACATTATCACTATAAGATCCTGCTGAAATGTTCACTATCCATCTATTCCATTATCTACCTCATGCAATTGGACCATCTTTCTGCCTCTTCACCCTGGATTTAGCATAATACTCTCTTCTCGTGCAGTGGGTAAAACACCCTTATCGAATTGCCTCCCATCGAGGGTTCCAGTGTTTTAAACTGGTAATCGGATACCTTGAAATCCAGGCAACTATTCTCGGCGAACAGTTGCACAAAATTGTACAGCAACTTCCCATCAGAAATTGAATTCTTTGCTGCCTTCTCTCGCATCTCTCATGATTATATCATCCATGTTGTCGCATGGGAAGTCATAGGTGAATGTTTTTTCATTGATTTCTCGGGTTATTTTTTTACCCAAGTAGAGTGATTGAACGCTCCATCCATTGATTTTGTTGATCAGGCCTATTATCATAAGGCAGATCGCCATTTCATTCAAACAGGGTAGCTGTTTGCGATATATGATGGCCTGTAGCATGACGAATATTTCTGGCCCATATACCTCTTCGTATATGCTAATGAGCTGCATTGTAGTCTTGTCCAAAAATGAAATTGTAGGATCCACAACCAATTTGACAGGAGGAAGGAAGTCCTGATCCTAGTCATCAGCCTCAATGAGAAAAAAGACGCCAGATTAGTCTAGTTCAATTCCTTGCTTTTAAAGTGCAGAGAAATTATTTTCTCTCTTATGAAAGGAGATCAAGTCGCAGTAGACATCCATGAAAGGAAGAGATAAACATTTACAAGTTCTACGCAGCATGATGGTGTATAGCTAATCCTTGACGATTTATTTTAAAATCTGAATTACTTTGATCCCAGTTTTTATCCTTTCCCTGTACAGTCGAGAGTCAATCATTTTTCTGGTTAGCTCCTGCATAGCTCTAGAAACAGGTAGGTCCAATATCTTTTCATTCATCCCCTCCATATCGATTTGTCTATGCTAGTGAAGTATTAATTAGGTAACAAACAGTTTATGGACAAGTGTGCTGATTAGTCTGCCAAACTACGAATGCAAGTGCAAAAGGGTATTGAAAGCAGCCTATTAGCCTTGTACAGAAGAGAAGCAAGATAAGAATATGGGTGTTTTTTATGTTTATAAATATGTGATTGTAATGATGGTAAGTAAAAGGTAATGAGAAATCGGAATGTCATTGATCATTCACATCCATACCTTTAGCATAACTATTCAACGCAATATAGATAGATAAACTTTAGTTACAAATCTAGACAAATCTAAAAGGATTAATCGCAAGTCATGATATAATTGGGAGGAGTTGCATAGAAAGTACAAGAAACTGATCTTGATCCTGAAATCAAAGTTCCCCCTGACTTTCTCTAGGCTGAGAGACATGCCAGTGCACATCGAATCGGATTTTAAAAGGATCGTTAAGGCAATTGTAGGTGCTGTGGTCTACCTGTCTCAAATTAAACAATTCCTTTTTGCCACCATGACACCGGCGTGTTCTAATTTTTAGGGCCTGGAGTTCCTCTCTATTTCCTATTTCTTAGAAACGCAATCCTGTCACTTCTGCTTTGTCTGCTTCTTCCAGGATTGATTGCAATAATATAAACTCAACTGGAAGCGCATGCTCTACAGGTATATGTGACAAAGGATTGCTTACAATAATCTCCATATCCAACGTGCAGGATCAACCAGCAGTGCTAAATTTTATGGGAATCGCTAATTGCTTGCAAATCATTCTTATCTGTCTGTTCATGCAGTACATGCGATATGAGCAAGGTTAAACAAAGTCTAGCATGATAAGAGGAACATCTCAGTTAGTCGGTATTCCTTGTTGATAGAGTACGTGCCTGAGGGATGGACTTAAGAAAGCATAATGTGCGAGTTCGATAGATGGTATTCCACCTTTAACAAAGCATAAAAGTTATGCATGATGGTCACCATGTCCTACGATCTCCACCAGTACTTGTAATTAAAATAAGAGCGCGGTCGCATCTATATTTAAAAGCATCGAAAGAAGGCTTCAAGCAAACTTGATGAAGCCATGTTATTGCACTCCAAATTGGTTGTAATTTAGGATCAACTTGATGCCATATCAAAAATTAAACCCAGCACAGGACATTTTGCAGTAGCCACTTTTTAAACCGTCTAACAGAGGGACTTTACCTTCAAGGAGTTCAAATCAGGGTGCTCTGCCAAGTTAGGCTTCAGTATCGGTATATCAAAAGCTCCACAACCTTAAGAAATCCTCTGGGTAAACTCATAATTTTTCCAACATTAACGGTTTTTCAGAAAGCTGGGGACTGGATTGATAGCACTGTGCTTAATTTCACTATCAGTACTAGTCACCTACTTTCTAGAGTAAGAGCAATAAATATTGAGATCTTAGGGCAGCACTACCAGGCAACAACTGATCAGTTATGCAATAGCTGCTACAATCGCTATTGGCAATATAATCATTGGTCAGATTGTCATTCTACTCACCTCTTTTTAAAAACCAATGACTCGCGCCATGGAGCTGCAATCAAAACGCATTTAAAATAGTGGTTGTACAGTTCATCAATACTTTTTTTCACTTGTCATTCAAAAACTTATCGTTACCAACAATTTTGCACAATAAGGTGGGCTTGTCAATGATGCCAGCTTTACAATTGGAGTGTCCAACATTATCAACAATGTCATGCTGATCATCAACCCTGCTGGCATCATCCGATGGGCTAAATTCAGGCTAGCTTCAAGAGATTTATTTAAGGGATAGTGCTAACTGACTCAGAAGGAATTTAATTAATTAGCTTAAGGAGTGCAGCCTGATTTTGCACAGCACTATGGTACTGTTCTAGCCATGTTAATGAACACGGCTATTTTTGGTATGATTGCCCTATCTGTTACTTCATGTCGATGGTGGGACTGTTGATCTACTTCTTATTGCAAAAATATTTTTTACCACTTTCGATACTACAGGCCCAAGACGCTATCCTAGGACTTGGATTTATAAATACAAGGGATGATGGTATTTCTGCCAGTGATCCTGGCTGCAGGGAGTTTTAGCTATTTCTTTTTCAGAGCAGAATACTCTTTAAACATACCGGTCATCAATCTAGTTCCAGCTGTAATCGGATTGACACTGGCCTTACTAAATTTGATAATACCCTGGCACTGGTTGAATAAAAGATTGTTCCCTATTGAAAAGGAAGACCCTGAAGAAAGTTATATTCAGGTTTACGAGCAAATAAGAACAGATTATGAACGCTAAAATCCCATCCTCCAAACAGCAAGTCACTCTCAACCTAAACGAACACCTCAGTAGTAGAGCCACCATCGATCGGTACTGCAATAAAATGTTGTACTCATGAAGGACCTCTCTTAAATTAGGTAAAAGCTACTACATTGAAGATAGTTAAGTGGTTATAATTGTTGCATTAATCACAATAATCATTATCAAATATAATAATGAATTCAAATAGCATAGTAATTTTGGTTATTTTGCTGATAGTGATGGTCACTGTAAAAGGACAACAACCTGCTTTCTGAATCTACAAACCATATTGCATGCATTATATTCATTTATGCTTTTCTTGACTGCATGTCAGCATATTTTGTAAAGTAGTTGTCAAGCGATTCCATAAGCTGAATGCGGATTGTGATAGAGGAGTGCCAAATGCAGAATATAAAGCAGTGGAAAAGTACATATTTATTTGCATACAGCATAAAGATAATGAGATCATGAAGTAGTACCAACAACAATTATATAATTCTGTGCGTGGAATTTAAGCCTGATAAGCCTTGATTCCTGGCCAATATCTAAGACTTGCTTGGGCTTTATGTGTCCGTAGATGTTTTATTCGTCCTACTTCCCTCCCTTCCATCCTGATCTTTTAGCTACCCGATGTCTCTGGTTGGTTTTTAAAGCAAGTCACTGACATTGAAGATAGCAATTTCCTTTTTAGAGCAACAAACAAAAGCTCTCCCATCCACTGAAAAATCAAGATCAGTGATAAACACCCTGGCTTTCTTCTTGTCCAAGTCCATCTTCTTTTTTAGATGAAGTAAGTTAAATACATTATGAGCATTGCCAGCTGGTAAGTTCCATAGCACCATCTGCCCTGATTCTTCAGCCGTAACCATATACTGTCCAGAATAGTCCATAGCCAACCGATGGACTGGCTCCATTGTGTACAGCACCCGAATTGAACTTTTACCTTTTATTTCCCAATTCGCATGGTCTTGTCAAGACTAGCCGTTAGTAGAAATTCATTGTTTCTAAGGAATATTGCATGAGTCACATCACGAGTGTGTTCTGCATAGATTCTTAGTGTGTGATGAGTATCAGTGCGCCAAAGCCTAGCAGTACAATCGGCACTCGCTGATAAGAAGTACAAGCCAGTTTCAGCCCATTTCAAAGACCAAATCGTTTTAAGATGGCTTCTATAGTTAGCTATACAGACGCCTAATCTCAAACACCACAATCGATGGTATAATCCATGCTGGCTGAAAGTAAGTAGCACTAATCCTGACTAAGAGCCAATGCAGTTATGCATCCTTCATGACCTTTCAGCTAATGGATCCTTTCTAGCCCTTCATTTATTGATTTCAAGTTAGTTGGGTCTTCTTTTGTAGACAGATTAAAAGTCTATTTGCTTGTACAGCTGCGGGATTGGAACACACTTATGGACCCAGTGGCTGCACCCAAAACAAGCACCCGTGAAACAAAATCAGCTAGTGAGCACTGTGATGACACTTTTAGTTTCAAGACATCTGGATGATTGACAGCTAGATCGTTCTGGTGATAATTTTACTCTTGTATAAAGGATTGCACAAAGGCGGCTCTTACTTTTAGCCTCCAATTTAGCATCCTCAAACTTTTTTTAGTGTCAACCTCTTCTTCCCTACTCACGCTCGATTCCTTAAATAAACTTGAACTCAAACCTGTACGCGCCGTGCGTAAGGATTCATAATTTTATAGATGTTTGAGCTAGTCAATTGACAGTGTAGTTGGTAGCTCACTATTATCAGCAGCACGATCGTTTAGTTGCTTTAGATATTGTGGGACAGGCAAGGCATTTGCTCGAATTGTGCTTTCTCCACTTTTGTTGACCAGGAAGTTTACTAGTTTGCTTGACACCTTTTGTTCGATTATCGGTAACTTGAGAAAGAATACGAAATCACGAAGATTTCGTAAGGCGTAGATCGAAATATGAATCTAGTTTCGAGAGACAGCAGAATCCTAGAGAGAGACCTGCCTGTCAAAATTCTGTCTGTTGAAAAAATGCCTGAAGTAGGCCTTAAGGTTGTCGGCGTACAGGTCTTCAAACTTGCCTGCTTTGCTTTTTTTCTTCTGATCTCGTATGAATTGGACTACCAGCACGAAACAAAACTGCTAGAAGGAGGTTCTTAGCTAGCTATTCAAGAGTTTGAGATTTTGGCAAAACAAGGACAAATCGGCCTTTAGTGCCAGATCCTACTCCATAGCAAATCAATAATTATGTTGATAAGATAGAACAATAAATGCCATAGCAGTACATTCATTTTAAAAAGGATGATAATGCCGAGCTAAGGATGAAATATTCTTCCAGCTTAATCATCCCCTTTGCGAAATGTAGTTCATAATCTTTGAACAGACACTCTCCATATTCCGCCAATTCTGCTTTCCCAAATGATGTGACCACCCTCCTTTGCATGTAGGATTATAGGACCTTTCCAATCGGCTATCCTTCACGATCACTATCAATTATCATCTCCTTGTAAACCTTTTAATCCCACTTTGAAATAGCATAAACAATGGGTTTTTAGTCTAATTCCAGTGCGTGCAAATGGACAGTTCTTTGCAATGAATGATTAGTTTGTGAAGGAATGACAGAGAGCAACCGGACAGTGATTGAAGTCAGCAACAAGTTCTAAAGGAATTGGGTAGTTGAAGTGGGTAAGGTCACTAATAGTCTGGGGACAGAAGTGTATTTTTATAATTAGACAACACTTTTCTTTATCATTAATATTATATGCAAAATTTGTTAACTTTTGATATATTAAATTAAAAGTGAAGTGATGCAGGCAAAGTTAGCTTTATTTTGTATAGCCACTAAAACTTTTATATCAAATGATAAGCTTACCGTAAGTCCAAGCAGGCTACTGTATACATCAGTTACTTCAGAGCCAGGGAATTACAGTAATAATGTCAGATAAGCAGTCCCTGCTCTGTTCTTCTTAGATCATTCACAAATAATGAGGAGCATAATGAACCCTCAATCACTGCTTTAAGCAGAGGCCACTGAAATGTAATTTTTAATCAATATATTAAGTAAACGCATAATGCCAATATTGATACAGAACACATACAATAAATGTTTATCTTCTCATTTAATCCATTCAGGTTGTTACTATCCATCATCAAAGGCTATGTATTTCTACTCGCTTTTAAAGGTTTAGTCTAGGCCTTGGGGTTGTGCCAAGGCTGGTTGTTAGCAGGGCCTAGAGTCACGTCGATATCATGTGCATCAATGTCTGCGAGGTTGAGATAATTCTATTCACTCATATTGCTTATATATTCCAACTCTCTAGCCCCTCCTAAGACAGCTCAGTCGGAGAGTACAAGTACATATGGATCCAGACAAATAGGTTGTAGTTTATGATAACGACGACCATCTCCCTGCCGAGTGAGTAGACACTTAGAGAAAGGTTTGCTAGTGCAATGACTGTGATGGGTAGGTAGATAAAGGTCAGCATAAGGAAAAGATTATTCCGCCATATCATATAATCTTCCTCGCAAAGCTTTACCAGAATGTAAAACATGTAGAGAGTATAAATCATGTATATGGTGATTGTGATCGCCAGCAGTATTTTTACAGCGATAGTCAGACTGTCATCAAAGATTGGCTGTTTGAGTGTCTGAATGTGGAATACTAGCAGTGAGGTGAATGTGAAGACAGCCAGCAAGAAGAATGAAATGACATGCAGTGCTTCATTGTTGGACTCCATCTTATGCCTGATGTACCTCAATATGCTGAACCAAAAGAAGAACATGTAAGAGATGAAAATGGATAGTGTGAGCACACTGAATACACTACTACCTTCGTTAGGAAACAGAATGTAGAGTGCAAAGAAAGGGTCGTTAAAGAAAATAAGACTCACCCCCAAGCCCATTACTATCTTTTGTTCATAGAGTCTCAAATCCTCATGGACATTGTAGAGTCTGACGATGTAGATCAAGCAGAAGATGATGGTGATTAAAAAGAAAGTGTACCTCAATCCAAGCACGAATTTGCTGTAACTTGGGTCAACCGTTATAGCCTTCATCTCAAGCTATGAAAAATAAATGGACAGATTCAAGCTGGGATCAAAGTCCAATCTGCAGTAGTAGTTATTATACTTTATTTTGTTGACATAGAAAAAGTGGAAGATGTTTTATTGCTCAATTTAGTGGTCGGCCAAGCTGACTGTATACTCTGACTAGTTCATCACTGGGTCGTTAGTGAACATCTAGGACGCATTTTCGTTGAAGCCAAGGACTGTAGCATTAAACATTATTTTGCCATCAGATGGAATCAAATTGTTGATACTGCTTGGTTGGCCCTTGAATACCCCTTCAATAACAAAAGCTAAATTCAACTTCTGCAAATTTGAAAAAACAAGGCCTTTGCTCAAGCTGTTTTTTGAGGGCTGGTCAGCATTTATACATCCAAGCTGAAGTTTCGTTTAACGATTGAACCGTCCTAATTATAGAAAAGGCTTGTATTCTTCCTTGATAAGTGCTCGTTTTAAATGTGATGGAGTTAAGGATCATTTATTGTGGAAGTCAGCACAAAAGAGACCACTATGATCAAAAAATAAACGATCCAAAAAATATAGCATCTTGCCTGGCTTGTCGCATCTCCATTGACTGAAATCTTCCCATGATGAGGTTAGTGCAATTCTGGCCTTATGTCAGCATTAAACTCGGGTTCCTCATAGTCTCTCTCAAGCATAGGTAATTAATTAAAGTTCAATTATTCTGATGTTTAATGATACTCTTGTTTAAAGGAGCCAAGCTAGTAAAGGCTGAGGTAAATAGATTACTATAATATTTATCATACAGTTTGAAACATGAAAGGATATTTGTTGATTATATATTTTGAATCAGAATGCCAAGGTTGTTTTCATTACTTATTTATAAAATGAAGGATTTCTATCAAGTAGACCTGCCATTCAAACGATAATCTAAAGTCAGATATCCACAAACACCCACCAAATTGAAAAAATAGTAAGATTTTGGCACACCTTCCCCACAGAACCTTTAACAGTTGAGGCGTAAATGCCGTCTTCTCAGCAAAGAAAACAGCCACCTCTAAAATCGGATTTAACTTTTATAGCATCAACTCTAATCCAACTCAAAAAAGACATAGCTATTGATCGAGCGGCTTTCTGAACAGCAGATTTAAAATATGAAGCTGCAGGGAGATTCCACTAGACTGCAATAATCATTCAATGGCAATGGAAATGGAAATGAAAAAGGTAATAAGGGCTCTTAAATCACTAGGCTGTAAGATACCAGTAAAATTTAGGAGGGAGAAGCTGCTTTAAAGGCCCTTACACACAAATATCAAACAGCCTTCACAAAGGTTCATGCCCTGCTCACTCTTCATCCTCAAGACATTTCTATCAGCCTTTCCCAAAGAATACTTGCTATACTGGACGCGACAGGTATTCAGAATCGATAGGAGGAAACTGTCATATAGCATGTTAGGGGATATATTGTAGATCTTCAGAAATCGCATTAAGCCACACTTGAGGAACAAGATAGAGCTATGAGAAGAATGAAACAAAGGCTTCAAACAACTTGCAAGCAGCTAAGTTCGCTTGAAGACAGGCTATAATCCCAGCAGTATACTAAAAAGCCCCATATTAAATAGCTGGACGAATAGATAGTAAGCTTGTCATCCCAGTTGATTGGAATGCTTATTGGTGAAGAATGATATAGTGTCACTCGTGGATGATGTGTTTAATTAAGAATAGGCTTTAAATAATGAAATAAATAATAGGAGAGTGAACAAGCATAGAAGATGCAGCATTCTAAATGTTTTTTCAATAAGTTTATTGTTTTAAGACTAGTAGTTCAACAAAAATATGCCATAAATAATATCATGAAGAGGAATAGCAGTGCCGAAATAATTGCTCGAAGGAAATCAGAGAGTTCATCCTCCATGTAGTCTATTGGCAATCGCAGTCACATCATTGACACTCCCTTCCCTAAACACCTTCTCACCAAATCCAAAAAGGGCACTCTCCACCGCTCCCTCATCAAAACCTTTGTCACCATAGGCATCGAATAGTAAGACGAAATCCCTGAAAAAGTTATCTGCTCACCAGAAGGCAGTGGCGAAAAGGATACCAAGGATTAAAATTCTTAGTGATTCTCGAGAGTTCAATTCAGATAGTATGAGACCATCTTCCAGGTCTGTTAGATCGTTTGGAAAATAGGATGACTCATCAAGTGAGAAATGCCTTTCTCAAGTTGATGAAGTGCTCTACGAGTAGGAAGAAATAAAAATCCGTAGAGGAAAGTGTAAAGTGCTCACTGATAAGAATTAATTCAATATTACAGACCCTTCCAAATTCTTTCCGGAGAACATTCATTTTTCAAACCTTACCTAAGGAATAGATGAGGTCGCTGAAAGTGAGGATCTTCGAGATTTCCCACACCTTAATTCAGGCTTGAAATTGAAAGTGGATTAGCTAGACTAACAACCTAAAAAAGGAATGCCTATGGCTGAGGAGTGTTAAAGGATCGAGGAATAAAAAAACGATGATGAATAAGAACGGAACAAGCTAAGCCACCTCTCACACCATAAAATTATTGTCTCAGACGGGTAGGAAAACAACAAGCCAAGATTGTCCTTTTAGCGCCACCATTCCTATGATTAATCTTGTCTTAAGATATAGGAGACAGACTAAGATTATAATACCTAGTTCTGATTATGATGTAAATTAATACAATAGATGAATATCATTCTAATAGTCAATTTGAGTATTCCCAAATAGCCTAGACTAAAGATGGTTATATTTAAAAGAAAATATTACATTCATATTGCTTTTCTTAATTTATTCTTGAAGAATTCGGTCAGTCCCATAGATAGAGCTGTCATTGGGGCTGAAAACATTATCCTCACCATTGCTCCTCTGTACAAGGCGAAGAAGCCTTCCTTTGAATAAATCAGATACATTCCATGCAGCATATTTTTGTAGCCAAATCTAGAATCAACTCCAGTATGCTTTTCTGCCCTTTGAACCTGCATTCTTAGCTTAGATAATTAAAGAGGAGTTACAAGCACACTTGTTATTGACCCAGACAGCCCACTCAACAACATGCTCTGTATGAAAGGAGGTTGTTATGGGTTTTAGCAAAAAAGGCGTTTAAAGTGCTCATAGAAAAAGAAAAAAAGCGCACTGTAAGGACCAAAAAATGCCAGTGTTGCACCATAAGCACGATAAAGACCTCTTATACCCTAGGTGCCGAGGATTTGTCTGAAAGCATCTCTGGCGTTGGAGTACCAATATGTTTTGAGATTATTTTGAACTTGTATCCTCTCCTTGATGACATCCACAGGCAGGAAGAACAGACATGCTACAGCCTCAGCAATTAACCCTGAACTCAAGTACACCATAGATCTATATTGAGGATATATCTTTTAGAGCTCAGTTTTACTGAATTTGTAGACTGTCATGTAGGTACAGAAACCAGGGAGAGTCCCGAAGATGGATAGTGTGAGGCCCCTATAAATGCCCATCAGCCCTTCTCCTTTGACTGTTTAAATAGCAGTGCGTATGGACTTGCCAGGTCGCACTGATTTATTAAGGCTTACTTCTGAGAGGGATATCTGCACCTTAGACTTGATTGTATCGACTGGGTATAAAATTAATCTAGCGATAGAGCCGGCCAGTCCGCTTGATATTAGTGTAATCTGATATTCATTATTCATTTATTGTTTTTTGTATAATATCAACATGGAATGTAAATCAATATCATGATCATCAAAGAGGAAACTAATGCTTTTTTCTGAAAGCTATTTCCTCTTCGAGTTCGTTCATTACTCGCAATACGCCTTCATCATCGTAAGGACGACCTACAATCTGAATACCTGCTGGCATTCCCTTACAGCCCTGCTGGCTTTGCACTGCTCTAGCTTCAAAAAAATCATTATAGACTGCAGGAAAATGATCTTGAGTGGCGATAGTGACAGGCATAGAAGCAGCTGGTAGTCTGAGTACATTCCACAAGAATTGATATGCCCCATAAACCAAACATCTGTCAGAATGCAAATGTTTTACGGCTCTTACCCCATACCCTGGGCAAATAACAAAATCGATGGACTTTGTATCAAGAACGTTCAAGAATTATAGCTGGATATCCTTTTGCCTGTCAAGTGATCTTTGTAGCTATAGCCTTGACAATTACCTTGATTCTTTGACTAAATTTCCCACTCTTGGCCATACCCAGCTTACTGCCCATCCGATGAACCGTTTAACAAACCCAGGCACTTTATATGTGTTGATCAAAGGTCTATATTCAGGAATGACATCCTCCCCTCTAAGAAGATTGAGATAGATGTCAACTCCAAACGAGTTGACCATTTTCAGCAGATGTTAAGCGATTTCTTGGAAGAAAGGCATTTCGAACTAGACCACCTCATGACCTAGCTTGGTGGCAGCCTCAACAGCCATCGACACTGCTTTCTGACCCGCCTAATCAACAGGCATATAAGGATGGCTTTTAAAATAGCCTAATCTTAATTTGCCCCTTGAATGAAACTTCTAAAGGTTGAACCTTTGTGAAAAGGCATATGGATCACCTCTAATCTGTTTGTTTTAGAATTAGGGATTTGTCAATATTCGATATGTTAGTGCGATATCCTTGGGGTGCTTCCCCATAGGACCAAATACGTATGGGATTATTCTGTCCGCCCCAAATTCTGCACCCAGAAATTTTTGACCCATTGACGATACTCGATTAGGAGAAGGCTTTAGCCCGTATATGCCACAGAATTAGCAAGGAGTCCTGATGCTTCCTCCTATATCTGTACCAATTCCCAGTGGAGCACATCTAGAAGCAATAAGCCCTGCTTCTCCACCACTGCTGCCCCCTGGTGTTCTGGCCCTATCCCATGGATTTTCTGATCTTCCGTAGATATAGTTAAAAGACTAGACTATCATCAATGATTGTGGGACGTTCGACCGAATGAAGAATATAGCTCCTGCCTTTCTTAGTTTTGAGGCTATGTATCCATCCTCTTTTTAGACATTATCCAACTAAGCAGTGCAGCCACAGGTGCTAACCATTCCTTTTTGGATGATAGACTATTTCAAGGACATTGGAATACCATAAAGCGGAGGTAAATACTTGCCTTCTTCATAGTCTTTCTAACCATCCTAGAAAGTCCAATTTTTTAGCCTTGATTTTTTCCTTTCTTAATCGTACTAAGTAGCCATTTTAAAGGCTTCTGTGAAATTCTATTAGGTTGCATTTTTTAGTAGAAAGGCGAATTTGAGGGAGTGTTCTATGAAGATAAGGAGCAAAGTAGTACTATCAGCTTTTTGGCTGTTCAACAACTCTACAAGCTAGCATACTGAGGAATTGAGGACCACCTGCTTTAAAGCAGACGGTATCTCTCCAAACCTGGGCTGTAATTAAGTTAACCACTGACTTAGTTTACATCCCTTTCTGCAATGTGTTTGCGTATCTTATCTCTAAAGTTCATTAATTATTATATGTTTGCAATTTTTGTCTTTGCGGTAATGGCTTGGTGCCAGACTGTGCCTGGAATGCGAGTAATAGGGGTTATTATGGAACCTGGGTCAGGAGACTTTGCAGGGATGCATGTCGTCCCAGCTTCCATCGTTAAACTCGTCTAAATGAATGGCATGCAGGCTGTCCCTATCTTGCTCAATCAATCTACCCAGGATTCATTCATCCTAGTTCAGAAATGTAACGCTATTGTCTTCTCATTTCAAAAGGATGACTTCGATAGGTTTGAACAGTTTAACCTAGACAAATTGTTATTGTTGATCTAAACCCTAAACAGGAATGGACAGTTCTTCCTGTGATGGCTATAGGAAACGGGCTAAATAAACTCTTTTCTTGCTTCCTGCCATAAACTTCAACTGTCCTAGGTTAGATCGACAAAATCCGTCCTCTGTCGATCTTGAACTCAGATGGTATCTTTTTCAAATATATGGATTAAAGCATCCAAAATCTTTCACAAAGTTAGGGCTTGTTTTATTTCAACGTGATTAAGGCCACACTCACAGATACGATCGATGGAAATAGAGTGCTTAGTCAGCTTTTTGATTATACAGCAACAACTACTGATGCATTTAATAGAAGATTAGCAGTTGTTATCTAAGGCAAAGGAGTCCCTTTATATGGAACCTTATTCAACCCTGAAGCCAACCTTTTCTAATACAGGTTAGGTAACAAAGGCGCACCACATTCCTTCGAATCCGTCAAGGCTAGCCAACAACTACTCTCTGGATTTTTTGAGCTTGTAAGAAAAACACCAATCCGCATGACAAGCGAATAGCTGTCCCATCGTTCTTTTATGAACAACCAGATCACGACTGGACTGGGACAGGGAATCTACTCATGGTATGCTTTCTGACTTGCATGATTATGAATTGATTCATTGCAAATTGAGATGCGAGCTTAATCAGGACGCTTTACCAGCAATTGCGAAAGGCTGAAGAACAAAATTACTATAGCCCTTCAGTTCTGCCTAATAATAGCTGATATCTACTATTTGTTGAGGTCTAACTCAGAGTTCATCTACCATTTCATTCTGTATTGCTCGCTAACAGGCAATTTATTCTACTTAGCCTTTGACCTGACCTTCACCTTGTTGCGCTACAACTACTGGTTTCATCGAAAAAAGGCAGTGCGAGTGTGGATTACTTTTTTGATCATGGGAGTAGCTATCTCAATTTCAATCTCCCTATCAAACAGCATTGTCTATATGGTAACCCCTACCTAGAAAGATTATCCAATGGGATTCACATGGATTTGTTTTTACTAACCTTTTCTGATGTTCTGTGTCAATCTTGTACCTAAACTTGCCTTTTTAAACTTGAGACTTGGCAATCGTACTTAACAGGCAGAACGGATTTATACAAGAATTTATAACCAGGAATAAACCAACTAGAAATACCTACAATTCAAATTTAGGAATTCAGAGGTCAATATGACCCTTCTAAAACTGTAGCAGAGTTGCGCAGTCTGCTTGGTGGACATTGAAATCGGAAGTAACACATTTAAAACATCATGCCAGCATTACTTCCACCCTAATTGTATCACAGATTGGCTCAACTCCCACAATTCCTGTCCAATCTGTCGAACTCCAATTTGATTAACTTGATTAGCCATATTAAGTATGATAATTGTTTGTGTTTTAGTAATGAAAATTAATCCTTTGTATCAAAACGGTCGATCTTCACTCTTCATTGACACTCAAAACAAAATCCAGCATTACAACAAACTACTTGCTGCATAGCCTTCTGTCCACCTCTCCAAACCACGATAGACTTTAATCTCTTATAGCACCAAGAGAAATACCTTCCATCAAAATGACATTCTAAAGGAAAATGGTAGATTGTATTAAAAGATCAAGTCCATAATGAACAAGAAGGACAGGTCAATTTCCCCTCTAAGCAAAAAGAACGATATCAAACACAGAAGATTCAAGCTGAAAGAATAGGCGAGTGAAATTAATCGCTTGAATATAAAGCTGTTTGGTAGAATAGAAGAGGTTTTTAAGGAGCCTCAAAAAAAATATGAATCTGAACATAGACAGAAAGCTAAACATGGAGGTAATTTGTCACAATTGGCAATTGATATGACCATGGAAAATAATTTCAAAATGCTACGTAGTAGGGGGTTAATAACCAGCAAGCACTTCATGGAGATGTTTGAAAGGACCATAGCCTCAAACACAATGGCAAAAAAGAAAAGCAGATGCAAAACAATTCACAGATGAATGTTTCAAATTGTTATTCATACGATTGATTGTCAGATCATGATTTCGCTAAGATTTACTTCGGGATATCGTTTATCAGCTTTATAGAATTATGAGCTCCAATCAGCAATACGAAAAAGTGCCAGTCTGCATCCTCTATCTGGGGCACCTTTAACTCGGTAAAGATCTAGCCATTCATCACTGTCAACTTCTCACATTCAGAGTTGTATATCAGGTACACTGTCGCATTATTAGTAAAACTAACCCCTGCGAATTCAGAGTTGCAACCCTGAATGAAACTGTACCCATAGTTGGTGACTACTGCCACAGGAGCTGTCATCATCGAATCCTGATTAAAATCCTTGTTGTCAAGTTAAAAATCGTTGTGCTGGAGGCTATTCTTTTAGCACATACCTATCATGATATCTGAGCAGGTAATGATCTTGAAACCAATTGCTCTTTTGCCTGTCTCAAAAATGCTGATGGGAGGGTCTAAGCAACAACAAGAATACTTGTAAAGATAGTTTTTCGTAGCAGACTGTTGTCCTTACACATCAATTGAACTCGCATGCTCGGAAATATAAAAGTCCAGAAAGAGAGGCGTACTTATTTCACGGAAGATCCTATCAATCAAGTGGATTTTAATTTCGTCCTTGCACAGTATAATTTTGCTTAGTTTTTTCAACTTGTGCTTAAAACCACTTAGTGGGTTCATAGCGGCTTTAATGATAGATCTATTGCTGATGTACAATTGAAGAAGTTGCTGGTTAGGGATGGGATCAGCATCGTACCGTGCTGATGAGAACTGTTTGCTAATCTGGCAATTCTGCAAAATACAGTTTTAAATATTTTTGAAATATTTTAGTACATGCTCCTGTAATTTTTTATTTTCTCCTTTCAGTTGCTATAAACAGTCTCTCCGAGATTCTTCTATTGAAAGAGCTTGTGCAGTTACTTATCGCTGACTTTAAAGACTGTCAGAGAATCCAATAATTTAAGCTAGCAATATTTTGACTGGCAGACGGGCATGCTTTTGATGTTATTAGTGTAAGCAAATAGGACAACAAAATCCTTGTGAAATTTAGGAACAATCTCTCTACAGACATATATATGTTTGCCTTTCACCTTCGTGCAAACCTCCCTTTTTGCACAGTTTTTATAGCTTCAGAGCCCATTCTTTTAATTTCATTTTTAATTTATTATCATGTAATGGCAGTAGAAAGCATTCGTAGACTAGAAATCTGGAATCAACCCATTCTAGCCACTTCCATTACAAAAAAAATACTTATTCATAGCTGTTCTAACCTTCCCTCTGACCTGCATCCGATTTGTCTTATTCCTCACAGTCATGGGCTTACTGCTAATCTTTAATGCTATAATTGATGCTTTAGTCAAGCTCTTACCAGCGTATATTCGACATCATGAATATTCCTAGAAGGTTTATCACTTGCCTTAATGGAGTGATACTCGGCCGAATTGCTCTTTTGATTGCGGGATTTCTGACCATAACAAAAAACGCAAGTCCCTTTAATCACGAACCCAAACTGAAAACTAAATCAGGCAGCGCAATATATTGCAATCTTCAATCCCCTCTTGATATTGTCTATCTTATTTACAGGTGCAGTCCAACATTTCTTAGAATGATACGCTTTAAACACTAGAAAAACAAATTTTTGTATGTCCGTCTAACACATTCAATGATCTTTAGTGCCATGTTCTCTCGCACAGCATTCTTACCAATCACCATAGACTAGCCTTAAGAGCTAACGAACGTTAAGGGCATCAAGCTTACCTTACAGAGGCATATTGAAAATTCAAGAGAGAATATAAATGGCCCTTGTGTCATCTTTTATGAAAATATACCTACTAATGGAAGAGCCACGCTTGCTCCTGATTACAACTCCTTGGTAATTTCTTACAATCGTCCAAGATTCATATTTAATCTTGAGTATGAGAGTATGGGAGTTCCGATTCCTAATACAGTACGCAATGAACTATGGCATTTGTTTTTGATCGTTGGTAACATCAACAATAGCATCTAAGTATACAGCGCGCAGATAAACCTTGATAGTTCAAGGTACTCTCTACTGAAATCGTTTGAGTAAAAGATTGAAGGAATATTTAATCGAGTGCTAATTTCTTGCCTCTCTTACCATCACTTTTGCTAATATCAAACTATTCAGAGATCAGTTCGAAATAACCACAGGAAGATTGAATGATTCATATTTATGAGATAAATTCATTGCTCAGTAGATGATAAAGTCTTCAGGATGGAGTTTGAATAGGTGAAACGGAAGACTGTAAGAAAGGGATAAAGAGAGGGAGAGGGATGTCCCATTTGTTATTAAAAGTTGAGAAAAAAAATGGCTATTTATCTCTTACCATGCAACCATTTCTTTCATATGAGATGTGTTAACAAATGGATTAGGAAACATTTTACCTGTCCAGTTTGCAGACTATAACTCCACTCAAAATTTTTGCAATCCATCAGCTACTGAATTACTCAAATTTATAATTCAAATTAATGAATCAATCAATCTTCAAAGAATTCTATTCTATCATTTAAAACAAAAGTTGCAATTAATGTGTGATTATAATAATTATGTATCTTTTAGGGAGAGGATTTAGTTCAGCAGCCAAACAGAAATTCATGTTCTTGTTTGGGGCTCCTGGAGTAGGGAAAGGAACCTTCGCGAAAATGCTCAAGAAGGATCTTGAGTTTAACCATATCTCAACTGGGGACTAAATCAGAAAAATATTAAAGGGAGGCGCCTCTGCCAACTTTGATGCTAACTTGGTCAAAGAGATAAAGGAAATCGTGGCAAAAGGGGCGCTAGTCAGTGACCAAATAGTAGTCAACATTATCCAAGAGAAAATGAAAGAGCCTGAATCTGCCAAAGGAGTGATTCTTGATGGCTTTCCGAGAACCAAAGGTCAAATGGATGCTTATGACAAGGTGTTCCCCACTCACCTGGTTGTAAACCTAACCTTGAGACAGGATATTTTACTGGAGAAATTAATGGCTCGCAGAACCTGTGTAAAATGCGGTACAGGATTTAATGTATGCAACATTGACAGAGATGGGTATAAGATGTAGCCCTTGTTACCTAAGAAAGAAGGAATATGCGATAATTGTGGAGATAAGTTGGTTATCAGATAGGATGATAAGCAGAAGGTAATTGAAAGCAGGATGAAGGAATATGACAGTAAGACTAAACCTTTACTTGACGAATTTGAGAAGAAGAAAAACCTGTGGAACTTTTAAATCAAAACTGGAGTAAAAGATTATCCATCGCTACTGCCTTAAATAAAGAAAAGACTTTCTCTTTGAATCATGCATTATTATTAATAATAATAAGTTCATTGGCCCATTCTTTTTATACTCCAGATTTCTGACAACACACTTAACTCCTAATCTTTCAAACCTTCCTTCTATATTTCCTGTATTAACTTTCCACGACCGTTCCAATAGCAATGATAAAAATGAGAAATATTCTTCATAAATAGAGAGCAGGCCATAATTTTATTTAGAGGGATTTGCTTGATAATTTCACACCTGTAGAAATTGTCCAAGAGATCTAAAACTAATTAGTTACTGATTTTTATTTCATGCTCAATTAGAAAGGTATAGAACATAACAGCATACTCAATATCTTATAAATAGTGTACTTTCTGTAATAGTCGCTTACAGAAAATAAAAAAAATTTAACCTCCTTTTTTATGGCTCTGAGAGTATTGCTGCATAATTTGCCAAATTCTTTTACCAAGCTGCTCTTTTGCATTGGAATTGTAGAGGAATAGTTCAGAGGCTTCTACCAGCTAAGCTAAAACTAAGAAGAAGATGTCTCCTGCAATATCCTATGGTTTGATTTAGCCTTCCAAGAGTTTGACTAGATCGACAAAATTTTTTTGCTCAATCAGTTCTTATCCTGTGCAATTAACGAGCTTTAATTTTAGAGGGGTTTTCTACTTCGATAGCTTTTAAGTTTTGAAATATTGAATCACTCTTGTAAGCATTGAACTAATCGAGAGCTTAATCAGGCTCTGGAAAGGCAGTCAAATCATCAAGGTCGATAACAGTAGCCCCTTCTAAAGGATGCTTAGACAAAAATTACATTTAAATTATTTCCCTTATTAATTCCTGATTTAATAAATGCAGCAGACAAACCTCAAGGCTAAGATAAAAGACACCGTAGCAAAGGATCTGATTTTCTTTGAGGAATATAAGAGAGCTATAGATGCCCTTATGAATACAAAGAATATCATTGATTAGCACCTTAAATAGCGATTCGTATTGGCCAACAATTAAATAAAGATACCAAGTTTGACGTAAACATTCAAAATCTTACACAAGTATCTCATAGTGTAGTTAGAAGTCCAATAAATTATGGAGAAGAACAGGAAAATTATATCTCTAATTCAGCAGACTGTCAAAGGAATACAAAATTTCAGGGAATTATGCAGAAGTAGATAATTTTCATAGCAGGAATTACTTGAAGAATACCAGAAAACTATAACTCCTTATTATCACTCTTTAAAGAATGATCTGACTGAAGTTCTCTAATCAAAAATACGAGGGCTCGTCATGAGATTAAACGAACTAACTCAGGATTTGGCAGCAGTACAGGACATTAAATCATTAGAGAACATAACCTTAGATATAAAAAAAATGCTTTAGAAAAAATGACATAAATTAAATATTAAAAAATGAAGATGAAACCATCCAATTCAGAGATAACCATCTTTAGTCCTGAATTTAGCCTCCATATGCAAAGATTGAAGCGACAGAAAGGAGTCAATTAGCTAGCTGAGCATAACCGTAGTCTACTTAGATCCACCAAATAAGAGCATCAATTTATGCATGGTAGGGATAAGAAATAAATGCACAGAAAAAAATAAGAGGAAAAATAACCTCTTCTTACACACAAAATCTACGAGTTTGTGCATGAAGCTAACAATGCAATTCATAAACTTCACAACATAAAGAAAAGCAGTTCCTTCATTCGTCGAGTGGCTTCTAAAAATTTTATATCATAGATCCTGCCTAGCTTTGATATGCTTTTTGAACGAATCAGCTGTGCAGATGCTACCTTAAAGGTTTATAAGCTTTTATAGCATTCATCTAAAAAAGTTGTAATTGAGCGTTTGACACACTGTATCAAAGTTTTTCAATAGACAAGTTTGAATATCGATCTGAATCAACTCAAAATAATAGATTAAAATATTAAAGAGGAGTTGAGCTATGTCAAATCTAAAAAACCTTTAGATTTTTAAAGAAAAATGATTCGAGCTTCAATCCCCTTTTACAAGCGATTAGAGTAGCCTGAACAAGAATATGGAAAGTTTTAGGCTGTCAGAAATATGAACAGGGACATATAAAAATTTATCGTTTAAACTCTTGCATCGTGACCATCTAATGATAATTTATAATTTATAATTTATCTTGTTTACAAACAAACAGCTTGATGAAGCTGTTAATTGCATAAAATAATTAGTAAAATTGGATGGAAATGTGTCTTGAATTTAAGGTGACTGGATACCATTGGCCAAATTGTCCTTAGTGCTTTCCTGTTGAAGAAAGTTATAAAGAAAAGACTAAGGGCCAATCTGGTATCGAAACAATGAGAGAAGTTGGAGAGATGTAGAAGAAAATTGAAGACAAATAACCTATAATGGAACTAAAATCATATAGAGGAGAAGATGAAGAGGATGATGAAGACTAATTGATCCAAAAACTAAAAGACTGCCCTTGCTGCCAAGGCTTTTATAAGATGTGCAAGGGCAAATAGTGTCAAGCATTTTAATCTTGCAAGTGCCTTTTCCTGTACAAAAAAGGCTTGCCAATCACATTGACCCTATATTGATTTGATTAAACAATGACAGATGAGTAGAATGATGATGATGTTGACTATCATCTAATAGAGTAAGAATCTGTGAGGGTTTTAGAGATGAAGCCTGATGTAGTGGTGTAGCATAGGATTGAAAGTTTCGATCAAAGGGTGAGTAATAAATTAGCCCTTGCAAAAAGGGAGAAACTAACAACAAACCATCCTGCCGGGCATTATCACAAAGTTAGCTATCTAGATATCCCATTTTAAAGACATAGAAGGTCATTCTAATCAAAGGGCTTCACCCCTGATCCAAATTAATCTTGCCCCTTCCTTATTCTTGATCCCAAAAAATTCCCCTCACTGACTCATTTAGCAGAAGAAAAAGATGTATGTATCAGAGATAATGAGCCTGAATTCCAGGCAGAAATATTAGCAAAGAAAAAGGGAAAAAAATACAGCAAGCAATTAAAAGAGACTCGTGAGGCTAAGAATGATCCGTGGGCAGGCTATGGATAGAAATTGGATCCTGATGGGAGGATCAGCTAAGATCAAACCCAACGGTTAAAAGAGTTGGAGGCTAGACATCAGCAGAAATATAAAGAGATGAAATAGGCATAGCCATAGGAATATCCTTACAAAAGTATTTATCATCGTACTGAAACCCATGATTATAAAGGCAGGTCATACTTACAACCTCCTGCAGATTACAAACTTAGAAAAGGACAGTGTTACATCCCTAAATCATGCAGTCAGATATGGCAGTCTGCCAGAAAACCCGGCTTCGCTGTGGCAAAATATTTCCCTAAATATGGACACTTAGCTCTAGTCGGGAGCATTGAGGGTCAGCTGAAACTATATGATATAATTAAGGATAGAGCCCTTGTGAGAACCTATCTTGGCCATTGGGAAGGAGTCCGGGGGCTTGAATTTAACAGAGATGGTAGCTTTTTCATGTCCTGTTCATATGATAGTACTATGCTTCAATGGGATACATAAACTGGGAAGGTTATAAATAGCTTTAGGACAAAACATGTGCCATTTTGCATCCGGTTGAATCCAGAGACTTAAAATGAATTTATCACAGGGCTGTCAAATAAGCAAATTCATCAGTACGATATGCGCACAAGAAAAGTGGAGATGATCTATGACTAACACTTGAATGGAGTAAATACCTTGACATTTGCCGATCATAGACATTTCATCTCCACTTCAGATGATAAAAAAGTCTTTTTGTGGCAGTTTGGTGTCAATACAGTTATCAGACACATTTCAGAGCCCGAAATGCATTCGATCACTTACGCCTGCATGCATCCACAAGGCATGTATTTCATTGGTCAGTCATCTGACAACCGCTGTGTAGTTTATGAATTCAAAGAAGGGACTTTAAGGTCCAATAAAAAAAAGAATTTCTATGGGATGCTTAATTCGGGATATACTTGTGGAATATCATTCTCAAATGATGGACGATTTGTTGCAGCGGGAGATGAAAGAGGGAAATTATTCTTTTTTGATTGGAAGACTTGCAAGAACTATCGAACTATAGAAGCTCAAGACCTAGCTACAGTAGCTGTCTAATGGCATCCCAGTGATACGAACTAAGTGCTCACCTGTGGATGGGAAGGCACTGTTAAATTATGGAATTGAATGAACCTAAATTAAGAGGATTATAATGATTAATTTCAGATAACAATACAAATGCTTCAATTCGTCGGAAATAAACTACCTGCTTATGAAAATGGACTAGCTGAAAAGTTAATGTCATTGGCATTCACTCTGCTTGTCATGGCCCTGACCTATTCAGTGCTCTAATTTATTTGGCCAACTTTTCTTGCCCTTAAGGATTATTACGGAACCATTGTGTGGATTGCTATCCTGGTCCTTCTCAATATTGTGATGATGGTATCCCTTAACGGAATACTCTGGCTAATCTACAGGGCCAAACATCCATTTTTTGAATCACGAAAAGTTCTTAACCGCCCATGGCCTTGGGAGTAGGACCCAGAGGTCTGGAGAGCAACCCTTAAAAGGACACTGTATTCTATAACTTTGAATATTGCCATAATGGGGCTCGTAACGCAGATAGACATTTGGGCAACAGGAATTTCTGTAAATTTTAACCCATAATAATTTCCAACCACAGGAGGAACTTTCTGGCAGATTATTTTCTTCGTTATAATTGAAGATGCTGCTTTTTATCTCGGCCATTCAACTCTACATAGGCCATCCTTTTATTGGATCCATAAAAAACATCATGAGTATTATCATACCATAGGGATCACAGCCATGTACAGTCATCCAATAGAATTTGTCTTATCTAACCTAACTCCGTTTGCTTTAGGTGCTAAATTGCTAGGAGCACGGGTTCATGCAGCGACTTACATGTGTTGGGCTGTATTGAAGCTTATGGAAACGACGGAGGCTCATTGTGGTTACGAGTTTGAAATAGGTGTTCTCCGATTTCTTCCTTTTTCTGGGTCATCAGATTTTCATAACTTCCATCACAGTCACAATGTTGGGAATTATGGAGTGTTAACCTTCTGGGACACCCTTTTGGGCACCTCGCTTGATTATGAAAAGGCAAAAGCAACAAAGAAGCTATATTGATTCACTAATAATTTATAAAAATAAAAACTGTTCTTTTCTATTCTTTCCAATGTCATAAATATCTTTTTCTCAGGGTTAGTAAAGAACAGAACGTCAATTTGTCTTAAAATTAAATTTACAGCAAATCTAATTAAAACAAAAATGAAATAAAGGTAAAAATAAAGATAAAAGAAAAAACCCATGCATAGATGCAGTTTGCCTGAAATCAGGATAAGGGAATAATCATTCTAGAGTTAATTACCGTCTCACAATTTAAGTGTCTAAATTTTAAGAAGAAATTTGTATAGGAAGGACGATAAAAAAGACCGGATACAGTGCAGTGTTAATTACCTTTAACTCATTGGCTAAAAACTTTATTAAAATGCCTTGAAAAATGATATCTTATCGCCCTTTTTTAACAAAATAGCGAACCGATCCAACTATCTCAAAAGGTTTCATTAGTACCTATAAGTTCTTTTTATGAAGAAGTATGCATTTGATACAAGTGAGCTCTAGGCCAAACACGCTTGTGGGATCAATTCAAGGGCCTACTCTGAATTTAAAGTTCTGCTGCTGCACACCATAATTAACATTCCCAACCAATTAAACAGTTAATTACTATTTACAGGTATCAAGGTAATCGAACGTTTCCGAACATCCATTGCCACTTTAAAATAATTTAAACTTTTGGAGAAAAACATCTATATGAAAGAAAGCCTTGGACTTTCTAATGATAAGGTGTTGGATTTTATCGATTTTTTAGTCAATTGTACCAATTTCCCTAGTGGTCTGCCAATTAGATTTCCATGTAGCATGCTCGATTACCTAACATTTAAAAAGGGTATTTTTGACATACTGGAGAAACAGAAAGTCTAAAATTGGGTGATATTGCAAGCTATTTAAAATTTTAGGTATATAAAGTCATACATTCTCATGCAGAAACGGTTACATGAACATATCCTGGACATTAATTTCAAATACGATTTTGGTTTTATTAAAACATTGTTGAAAAAAGTAGCAAGAACAATACCTAAAGAAATTCAACAGATTTGCAACATCCTGTGCTTGCACATCTTGGATTAATCCAGATATTCTATTTCACATAGAGAGGCTGTAGCTATACTCAAACTTGAAAAGGTTCCAATTATAACAGTGAAAAAAGTACTGTAAACGACCATCAATTTCGTTTCTGACGAAGGATTACCTCAGGTTTATGTTAACCAAGTTGTAACTGACGCTAAGCTTTTAATCCGCATGTACAAAAGAGATTAAATATCGGCAGCAAGTCCAAGGAACGAGTTTTAAGGAATATTTGAGACCAAATAGTTTCTATAGATGTATCATTACAGATTCCTAAAGATGTGTAAAGGCTTTTCTCTGACTTACTTAGCGATGCAGGAATAAATTTACACCACTGACTAGGTTGCTTACATCCACTAAAATGAAATGATTTCAAAAAAATAGTACAGTGAATTCAAAAATCTGATTTGCCAGAAGCATAAAATTAACAAAGGGATTATGGACAAGATCGTAAAGATGTTCGACAAGTACTAAAAATGGATAGTTACTGTGCCGGATAGATGAATTATTGATTAATTTAAATTTAATTAAACAAAGAAATAAGATAATTAAAAATAGTTGAAACCTCTTTTTATCATGTAATCAACAATAAAATATCCTCTTTATGTACTGAGATGACCACAATTCTTAAAGTAAATCAACATGTCAATCTTAATCGATCATATCATTTATTTTGTTTGTTAAGGCATTATAAAATTTTATTAAAAAATGGAGAATTGGGGGTTTGAACCCCAGGCCTCTTGTATGCTAAACAAGCGCTCTACCACTGAGCTAATTCCCCATCAATTCTTTATCAGATAATAACATCATTGAAGACTTATCATTTGGAACTCAACACTTCTTGCAGTGTTATGGATGCTCTCTTGGAACAATTGAAGCAGATATCGTTCTTATTTTTCGGGAAGTCCAGCTCCTTCGATTTCATTGACAATCTACTGCATTGAGGATAGCATCTTCACAATTCTGCTTGAGTTCTCGGCAATTCTATCTTATAAAATCTCACCTGACATGTTTATATTTCCTTTCTTCTGTATAACTTTTTATTAGTAAACCGTGCGCTCTTCCTCTTCAATCATTGCTTGTTGCCTACGTTTTTCCTGGTCCTTCATAACCTGATCATGCCCCTCAATGATGATAGTGATGAGGACCGTTTGAACTGCCGAATAGAACACAACTACAAATCCGACCTCGAAAAGCATACCGATATAACGTGCCCCCTGCAATTGTTATGCCGTGTCATTCATGACATCACCATTGAACATTCCGAAAAGGCTAAGGCTAGTGGCTTAAATATTTTAAAAGAATTAATATCTCCAGAATAGAGCTAGTCCTAAAGTGCCAAAGAACAGGAACAAGGGGATAACTCCTGACAAGAAGTAAATAAATTGTCTGCCCATCTTTTGTAAGCTGCCTGCCAACAATCCCTGACCAGTGACTTTGTCTAGGTATTTAAGAAGTCCTGTATAAGCACAAAGACAGCCAATACCAACTATCATTTCCTTGTAAAATGAACTGTCAGAAATGACCTACTCGCGTAAGGCAACAGCTGCACCTACTATCTGGATGATGTTACTAACTGTCCCGAAATACACCCACCCATCGATGTAATGTGAATTGCTGCCTTGTTGTAGTAGAATATTTTTCTATTGATTTTCATTAAGAATGATGAAATGTTAGTAAGCACTGAATAGTTGCATCATGAGATTGACTAATGCGATTAGAAGGACTGCCAGATGAAGACCTGTGGAACTTTGGAAATACTCTGCATTGTCATTGTCATTGTTATTGACGCACATACTGACTGCGCTGCTTAGAGAGGAAGTAATTACCGACTTGACATCATATTCAATACCCAAACTCCAATTAAGACAGTAGAGTTGTTACTCGTAGGGAGTGGGTTTGGATTGAATGATAGTGATGATATTGTCTATTGTGATTGTGAATTGTCGAGTCGTCTATAAAAAGGCCTTAATGGATTGAGGATTTTCAAGGTCAAAAGGCTCTTTAATTGTGCCAGATGAAAGTTTAATCGGCCATGAAGAAGGTTGATCGTTCAGCATCATGTCGATAGAGGAAAGACTGGCACTGACATAGTTAATCTATACTTTTTGAAACAGCATGGTGTCCATCTCTCCAACTGAATTGATTATTTTGTGAATATTGTTTTGAAAATCTAATAGGTCGTAAAGTTGTGTTTAGGTGGTGCTTAGCTAGGTTCCAAGGAAGAGGGAGGATAGTTGTTACTAGAGGATACGGTTATGTTTTTGCAACAGGCTGAGTGTGGCCTGGGCTTATGTTGTGAGAAGTGCGACCAAGATGATATGCATGATCATTTTCCAAGGAAATCTTTAGAAGCGCATGTACTTTTCATGAGGGGTGAGTACTTTCCTCTCCTCAAGGGTCATTTTTCCAATGGGCATTATTAATATTGAAGATAATTATGAAATTAATAAAACACTGTAATGTGGGACATTAATAAACAGATCAGGATTAAATATGAATACAAAGTTATCGACCGTTAAAATTACTTGACATAACTTATTCATGAAATAAAATTACAACCGCAAGCTAGTGCCTTAACGGCCAGATCGAGCTCTCTAGTCACTTTCTCTACGTGAGACAGAGAGATTAAAATTAAGAGTCAAGGAGCTCGAAAGCACCCTCATTACTGCCAACTAAAAGGCTGCTCGCCTGGACTTTTAATACAAAAGACTCAAGTAACAAACAGACCGCAGTATCTTTGAGTACTAGGAACAAACCAAACGAATTCAGGGAAAACATGAACGACATATGGACTAGCAACTGCTAGAATTGTAACTGATCAACTCCAAGCATGAGGAGCTAATATTCTAACTGTAAATATAGAAGCAACAGATATTAAATGAACTCTAGCACAAAAACGGACAGGTTGAGCAACTACACAGGGAAGTTGAATAATCCAGGCAGGAGTCCTTAAGAATCAGACAAGCTGCTCTTGAGGAGACTGCCAGTACGAGACAAGCCTTCGAGTAGGACAGGCTTAGATTGCAGGAGTAATTTGGGAGAACATAGCGATAATTGCTCAATCAGCTACACTCCACTCAGCACAGCCTTGAACTATAAAAAGTTGGCCGGGGAAAGGACAAGCAAGAATTTGTTCAGTAGCTTTAATAGATAAAAGTATTGCAAGATCGCTAAATCAGGGATATGGATCACTAGCTTTCTATTAAGGAAAGATAAATTTTGCAGTTGGAAGACAGTACTAAATAGAGACTGAGGGCAATGACAGATGAGTTGGCAGCCAAGGAGTAGCAGATAAACCGATGCGAGAGGCAGTTGGCTAGTTTAAGGCAAGACAACAATGAGTGTGAAAGGAGGAATATCCAACTTAGAGAGGATGTAAGACAGCAGCAACAAGAATACTGCCTACTGCAAAGTTCCAACGACTAATTGTACCAGAAATGTATTTAATTTTAGGACATACTCTCTAAAAGCTAGCAACGCATCATTGAGAATAAAGAGAAAGAGCATGCCAATTTTTAGTAAATGCAAAGTTTGCGACAACTGCTCTTTGAAAGCAGTAACGAGCTTGAACGGTGCAAGAATGAGATAAGCAAGGCTGAGTACGAGGCTGAGAGGGAGGCTGAAGAGCACTAAAAAGATCGCAGCCGGTTCCTGATGATTATATAAGAAAAAGAACTTGAAGCCGATCGTTGGAGGGAAAGCTATTTCAGTCTGAAAGATCAGCTTTGATTATTTATTAATACTCTTGCAGAATAAATGCTGAAAAAATAGCAGAGAGAGGTTTCGATCCTCCGACCTTTGAGTTATGAGCCCAACGCGATACCACTACGCCACCCTGCTGTTAACACTTCTAATCCCCTTGTAGTTATAACCAATCAGCATCGTGATGCTTTAAATCATTCATTTCTTATGCAACTTTTCAAAAGATTGGTGAGCAAGATTGATGCTACTGTAGAGGACAGCTTCATTGAGCCTTTATAGCCCTTTGAAATACAGCAGGCTATTCGTAAGTCTAAGCGCAAGAGAAAAGCCACTGAACATGGCCTGTAGTAGCCAGAACCCGTCTTCTAAAAAAAAGGAGTTGAAGAGTTCTTCCTCTAAGAGAACTGCCTACGCAAAGAATTACAAGAGTTCAAGGGAAAGCCGATAAAGGTTATTGAGGAGAGGCTACATTTCCTGGAGAGAAAGGAAAAATAATTGTAGGACCACATAATAGCAAAGTATAAACGGATAAAACCATACATTGACTTGTCCTATACTAGGGTAAATGAAATTCAACAAAGAACATCGCTCCTTTACGATAGAGTCAGAAACATTAGATAGCGGATTATTCCTTGCAAAGAAGATGTCCATCACTCACAAACAGTTGTCTTCTTACTTATGCAGAGGGATAGAATCTCAAGCGTATTGTCATAGCTAAACAAGTGGAAGCAATCAGGTCTAGGGATGCTCAAGCGGGCTATACTTTTCATCGAACATCCAAGAGTCTCTCTTCTATCAAGTAACATTGGTTGCCTGGTTTAGATTAAGAGCAAGCTAGGCTCCTTGAATCCTACATGCAAGGCTATAAGATAGATAACTGGCTATGTGGATTATCTAGTGGAAGAGGCCAAAAGATGTCTATTAAATTCACTCAAAAACAATCTGTCAGTAGATTTTAATGTAAAGGAGTATTAGTTATTAGTCATAGCATATCGTGAGATGGTAGCAAAATTTAACAATCTTGATAGTTTTCTTTCATTTTTGTTGATAGCCTATAACTCGTTGATACAGCAAGCTGTCACTTCAGTTTAATCATTGGGTGGTCTTCCCAAAAGTGAACTCATCCTGTTCGTCAGGACAACCTTTTCAAAACTCTCACATTTGCTACTTAACCTTCACAGGATCAACAGCTATCATTAAGGTTAGAAAGATATATTTCCTGTTTAATATGAAGCTTGTCGAAAAGTGCGTAGAGAAATCTGGAGGATGATGCATGCTCAGGTACATTCAATGCTGACTTAAATGAACTTCGTTGAAGCCAAGCAGATATTCTATCTGCACAGCTATGCAAGGCAGCTCGCCTTGTTAGGTAGTTTTTTCTCAGGAGAAGAAAAAGATATTTATTCTTTAGACGGACTACTAGTAGAGCCCTGTAGGTAATTGTCAAGACTCACTCTCGAAAAAGGACTGTCTTCAATTAATGAGAGGATAAAGATGGAGGAATAAAGCGAATGGAGCAGACTTCCTCTGCCTAGGGATTATCGCCACAAAGGACTAAAAGCATTAGCATTCCATGTTAAAAAGTTTAGTTTAAGTTAGCAATACCAGGCTGTCTGGAATTGCAGTCAAGACAAGCATGCTTAAATAGCCATCAATTCAAAAAATATCTTTGCTACCGATCTGGCAGAACTTGAAAATTGCATTGAAGAAGGTCGTGAGATTGCTGAACTAGAAAGGGAAGCTAAAGGCAGTTGGTTGGACATGTAAGCGCCTTAAGACATGGTTATCTGTCAGACAGCATTTGCCATGCTCAACTGCTTTGAAGATTTCCTAAGATTGTCATTCTACTTGCGTCCCATCCAGAATGAAATAACAAGATGTATTCGAGACTTGTTGCAATTTTACCTCGTATTTCTGGTTAGACACTTCATTGATGAAGAAAAACTAACTTATGCATTAGTAGGGAAGACGAGGGAGTTGGCTAGAGAGGCAGCTGAAGCAGATGAAAGTAGGAGGAAAGACTTGTTAGTTAAGTTGGATTATCTCAGAGGTTGGCAACTTGAAGCTCCTAAATTAATGTGGTTGATGGAGCAACCTTTTTCCCGACAGTTTGAGTTCAGATAATCAAAATCCGAGCGCAGGATGGTCAGAGCCCGGATAGTTTCAATATAGTCAATGGTCAGTATCCTAGCCCATCTTAAAGAATTGGCTATTAATACAAGCTCCCTAATAACTATCTCAGATATATAGAAATTTACTGAGATAGTGCCGCAGTTGAAGAGAGTGTTGTATCAGGATGTAATCAGTAAAGTGGCATCAATAGATCCTCTCCTGAATTTGATTAAGAACTAGGACTGGGCTAAAGACACCAGAGTTTCTTTAGATAGGTTGGTGGCCTTTGCAAAGGATTTTTACAGTAAAATTAGAGCCGCAGTCAGGGGATAAATTTCAGGACAATAACTCAGAGCTATATTTTATACCTTTACATAGTATCTGATCAAGTAAGTGCTAGTGGCACTTTGTCAGGCTCGGACTAGTCCTGATTGCAGAAAGAACATGATCGCCTACATGGAAAAGTTCAGTAGTGAAATTTCAGCGCAATTTCCAGACCGTGTTGTGCCATTTAGTCAGCAGGCTAGAACCTTCCTTCAGATGAGTGGAGAGGTGGATTTGATGACTGTCAAGTAATTTATGGAACAACAGCAGCAATCTTTGGGAATGAGGCTTCTCTGGTAGTTCTGTCAGTGTAGTCATCCTCATATCAATAGTCAGTTGAAAGAAGACTTCTTAAGTAAATTGTAACGTTGGTGATTCATAATTAATTATTTTTTATCCCTTTGTTTTTGAATGAAGTTTATTATTAAATCAATTACAATAGTGCTGCTCCTTGAAGTTACACATTGTGTTCTAGAACTACACTGACAGAGAACCCACTGCTTTAACTCTCATCACTTCACGTCCTTTAGCTTCTGCTAACACTCTCTCAAAATCTTTTATCTAAGCCTAGCAGCCATTCAGCCACCCCAAAACTCCTGTGAAAACACTTTTTGGTTGAGGCCTGAACAGCCACAATTTTCTGAGTTGATTTCCTTTCTGACTTGGATAGTGGATCACCCCATATGCTTGTACCACAGTTCTTCCCAAGAAATCAGGTCCAACTACCATCACACAGAGCTGGGGCCATCCGAAGGGAGTAGTGGTTTTAAAAATTACCTAATATGACATGTTTAGGACAGGGATTCCTCTGCCTGCCTCTCTGATGACATATTGCGATTTGCCTTCTCTGTAGCCACAGGCAATTGACCAATCTTCCCCGAACTCAGTAAAGAAATGCACCTGACTTTGAAAGCATCCAGGCAGGTCTAACAACTGCAGAGTGACTGCGCTGCTCAAATAGAGATAATGATTTTAAAGCTATTTTAGAGAAAGGTTGATAGTTGCTTAGGGGAGTGGTCTTTTAAAAGGCTATTCCTCATGCAATTCCTCTTTAGGTTGTTCTTGCACTGGTTTGCTTGGGCCTGAGGCAGGAGCAAATGATTAGAGAAATTACATTTAAATAGGTAGATGCACTCATGAGTACGATTATATCTGTTGGCCATTGTTCCACAGTTATGTCACAGCCGTACTGTTCATGATGGTTGTACAATATCCATGAGGTTGGCCATCCATAAACTCCCCTTTGATCAATCTACCATCAGGATATTAAAGCTTTCCCTGGCCAGTCCTCCTATTTTCAATGAATTCTCCAGTGTAGCGATGACCGTCTGGCCAGACAAAGTCACCAATTCCTTGTCGGTGATTGCTTTGCCACTACCCGAGATAATACCTTTTATCATGCCAGGTGATCTTGCCTTGTCCGTGTATATTGTTATTCAGAAAGTCTCCTATGTAGACACTGCCATCTGCCCAGATAAACGAGCCATGGCCATGTTTAAGACCATCCAAGTAGTTTCCTTCATACTTTGAGCCATCGCTATATTCCTCTTTGCCGAACCCATTCTGTAATCCTCTCTTCCAATACCCTTAATACCTCGCACCTTAATGCTTTGAGTAAACTCCATAGCCTTAGACCTGACCATATACCCAATCTCCCTCGTAGTAATCTTGGTTAGGATAGGTTAACTTGCCTTTGCCATTTGCAGTGCCGTTCGTGATCTACCCCTAATACACGCAGCCTTGTTCGTGCATTATACGAGTTCTGCTAAGTACTGTCGATGAACACAAGCCCTAAAAGCAATCTGCTTCCTAAGAAGATCTTAATGGTGCATCATAGGCGTGCTACATAGGTAAATCCTACAAATCGCATGTGCAATTGCCCATAAATTAATTCAAACAAGAAAACAAACAACTTTATTTTATTTATCACTCAAAAAATTTCATTGCTGGACTGTCATTGACTTGACATGCACGTCCTTCACCCCGCAGGAACTCTCTAATTCTGCGTTCAAGGAATTATTGCTTACAGTTCTAGCTAATCTTCTTATTAAAGTTGCTCCTGTATATTTTTTCTAGTTATCTTTCCTTACTGTTAGGAGTAGGCAATTTCCACTGATATCTACCTTTCAAAAAACTATTCTTCCGCTCTTTACATTCTCGAGTTTGTTTGAGTTGCTGGGTCCTTCTAATTTCATGCTCTCTGCTACGATCAAGCACCCTGCTGCTCCGGTAGTCATCTGCCAACTTTGACATTGGCGATCTTGCAATTGGCTTATTCTGTTTTTCTGCAAAGGATATTCTATGAGGTGATCTCTTTGGAGAAGGAGTTCGAGAAGGTGATTTTTTTGGTTGGTAAAGACGAGGAGCCACCTTCTGACTGGTAAAATCTGTTTAAGAATGTATTATGTTCAAAGAATAGACTGATGCAAAGGCGCTAACCTCTCTACGGATTAATCTGCTGGTTTCTTATGAGTAACAAATTTGATTAGCATAAGAGAAGTTCTCGATCCGTAGAAGGAAGGCCTTTTCCATACTCTCCGCAGAATTAGCAAAGCACATATCGCTCAAGAAATCATAGATGAGACCGGTCGGCACACTTCCATGAGCAAGACTAATCTCGTCAAGAATCATCCAGAGTCTGAAAAAAGCCTTCTTCAAAATCTCGTTGTTTTTAAGTGAGGTGCGGAATGTATCATTTATGAGGGAGTTGAAATTTCTTTCTTTGTAGAATCCGCAGCCGTCACTATACTCTTTGACCCGATTAGCCAGCATCTCGTGTTGCCGCTCAGGATTAAGAGGCTTCCCATCAGTTCCAATGGTTCCAAAGGAGAAAGTCCTACAGAGAGAATCCTTAAGAGAGGTTGAAATGGTGTCGCGCAAGGTATCGTTCATGAATAAAATAAATAGAATGATGAGATAAATTTATTTGCATGTCTGTTAAAATTTGCTCTTAAATTCAATAGATAAGGAATCAATGAGATGGCTAGTGCTTTAATAGCTCGTAAGAAATATTCCGGGGTTGGGGTTGGGGTTGGGGTTGGGGTTGGGGTTGGGGTTGGGGTTGGGGTTGGGGTTGGGGTTGGGGTTGGGGTTGGGGTTGGGGTTGGGGTTGGGCATTCTCTCTATCTGGGATGTATATAATCTCCCACAGATACTCAGGGTTCGTTTCACTCAATTACACTCTTGCCTTCACAGTCTTCACAGGTACAGATAGCCTACCTCCATCATTCTTTATCATAGAATAAATGCCTTTTTGGACAATTTCCCATAGCTAACTGCCATCATGAATCAAGGCTAGTTTAATCTCATTATAATCACTGTAAAGAAACTAGCTACTCAGTTAGTTAACTATATAACATAGATCGTTTGTTAAGGACATGCCAGGGCTGATAGGAATTATACTTGTACCATTGACTTTCTTTTCTGGCTAGGATATCTAACAGTTGCTACTATCTTCATCATATTCTTGCAATTCCAGTTAGATAGCCTGTTAATTTAGATCAAGATTCATCCACTTTTAACTTTCTGACACAACTGTCAACTGCCTTTCACATTTTCCGATCCTCTCCAAGATTTTCTCAATGCTCAGTCTCCTCTCCATCTCTCTAAATAAAAACTTCACCTTTTGGGAATAGCAGCCTGTGGATTTCGGCTAGAGGCAGTCTCCCATAATAGCTATCTTCAAGTTTTGCCAGGGATTGAATCCATGCTCCAGAGTCTACCGATCATGAAAATCTATTTTCTTGCCAGTTTTAATCATATAGAGCCGCTCGTTATAGGAGGAGATGATAAACTAACCTAATGGGATGAAGATGGAGAGAAACCCTCCAAGAAAGGAGATTAGTTCATCAATCTTGATTATCTTCCGCTTGATGATGGTCTTGATTGGAGATTTGATGAATGTGAAAGTGACTAGGGAATCAGTATAGTAATACAGAGTGGATTAGTACGATTATTAGGTTGAGATGAGCTTGTGAACATCACTCTTGTTTGCCAAGAAGTCTAGGTTTTAAGGGTACACGTTAACATTGGTATCGTCTAGTTCCACCTCTCTTAGAATAGTATGATAGCCATAAATTTTAGATTATAGTTGTGGGTTGATGTTAAACCACAACCTGTCTTTTAAAATATACTCTCCAAAAATTTAATTCTGAAGGTTGAAACTTATTTCAGGATATAATAGCCTGATAAAGAAGCTTGGAAGCTTTGCAAACTAAGCATCTGTCAGGCAGTCAGGTTCATAGCACCTCTTCACTTTCACAATTAGGCGTGAGTTAATGACATTTGAATACCTTCCAAAAATAGACATGTTGAAATCTGGTGGAGGACAGAAACTGGTCTAGTTGACCAATTTTATCTATTGTTTAACATTTTCACCAAATTGATTCCCCCAATATTATTTGTCACAAGGAGAGGCTTAGTACGTTTGAGTCTACTTATGAAATTAGTGGTCTAACTCTTCACAAACTCGATATTGAAAGCTCTCTTGTCAGAGTAATATCCTAAAGTTGATACACTCATGTTCAAGAGGCTACCAGGTATATTCAGAAGAGTGTCGTTTACATTGAATTCTTCTGTGACTGAGTAGGAGTATTTTGTGAAGGAGACAAAGGATAAAAAAGTGTTATAGAAAAGCATAAGGCTCAAGGCGATGACAATGCAGGAAATAATTCCACCAAAAATGCTGTTGATTTAATCCCCTCGATAGTACAGCTTTGCTGGGATGCCGTATATGTCTAAATATCGGATGAACCCTCCTATTTTTTTCCCAATAAACGAGAGAGACATGAATAATTTATTATTTCAATCCCAATTATTCATAGATCTATTATAATAATGTGCAAGTACTCGTCTGGCTGTGGATCGAGTTCGACAATGAACTGCAAAAGCTGTGGAGTACAGATGTGCAAGCAGTGTCACCGCTCACTTAAAACTGGCAATCCTCCTCTCTCGGGCAATTCAGGAGCTTGTGGAGATTGCAAAAAAAATTTCTGAAACCCCAGCATACATATCCTCTCAGATCTATCAGTATACTATCAATGCATCCCGATAAAACTTCAAAACGAAATTTCGGCTTGGTTGCCTGCTGTCCATAGAGCCACACAGAAGTGAAGATTTCCTTCAAACAAGTCCAGATGACTCCTGTCTAGGGGCATCACGAATTGACTCTCCCCTTTATTCTTATCGAACACTAGTTTGCACCCATCCACGTAGTAGCTAACCCTTATTATATCGTTATGGCAGAAAATGAAGTCACTGCGCCGATTGTTAAACGCCTCAGTGCTATGTGAAAACGCCCAACCATCCCAAGTTACTATGTGGCAGCCATGATTTTCAGGATCTTTGAAACCGTACTAATTTAATTCAATCACATTGCGGAATGCCACTCCAACATAGGCGACCTCTCCTATTTTAAAGGAAACAGATGCATCCTAATAGATGTTGATAGATGGTTCTACAAGAGCTAGTGTGTTGTCCCCTTCCCCGTTGAACTTCTTTTGAGAGATAATTTTATTGGGATTGGATAGTTCCAAAGATCTGGCTTTAAGATTCCTACTAAAGATATATTTAGACAATCGATTCGGCTCCTGATAGGCTGTCCTTATTTCTTTGAAGTTCATCCTTGTCCTCTGAAGCAGTTCTTAGAGCCGTTAAATTATTCTTTAAGAATTTCCTGTCTTTTTTTATAGTAATCCTTCTAATTCGTTCAACTCGTTCTTCATCATCTCTTCCATCCGCTTACGGAATTATAGGAACTATAATGGTTTGCGCGGGGACTGAATACCTACGTGCACGATCATGTCAGGATGCTAAAAATGTAAGGCTAGGCAGAAATGGCAAGCCCTCGAACTAGCCCCACAACGTGTGCTTTTGCATTAGTACTCAATCGGCCTATGATGAATTCTGCATTAAGACATATCTCTGAATTAATTAACAATGAAAAAATAAAGACTCGCAACTAGAAAGATGAGAAGAGAGAAGAGTTAGCCCTGTCCGTGGGGTTTATTATGCACTAGGGTGGTAAACAATAATTGTTAGTATATGCACCCTCTTCTCTAGGTTGATACCATCACCCTTTTTGAAAAGGCTTATAAAAGTACTCATTTATTCGCTTTATACTCCACATAAAAACTTCCTCCTCGGTTAATTGATCACCCAAACCTTCCTATTTTTGTATAAAAAGAAGTAAAACCCTATACGCTTATCGAGGGTCGTATTGAAGAAAAGGTGAATGCAGGAAGGTATCTTTTTACCATATAAAAGGTGGCTGGCTAGGTGGGGGATACTAACTTAGAAGAGTAAATTTTAGCTGGGCAAAAAATATTCTATGATCGGTATCTGCCTCATGATGAAGTTCACAAACTCTTCAAGAACAAGGATATTGAAAGAGGTTTATTTTTCGTAAAAAATGATGCCCCTGCTATTAGGCAAGAACGATGCAGCTAACTAATACGCTTTCGCAGACAGACTCACAATCGTGGACTGCATAATGAAGTGGTTTATTATACTCACAAAGGTGAAATCGTTTACAGTGAAAGGAAAAAAATCAACTTGTCTGGGGTCTTATTGCCTGGAAATAAATTCAAACCTCTAAGGCAGTAATATCCTACGATGAGAGTAAGACAGGTAGTGGAGGGACTGGCCTAAATTTGTAGCTTAGGAAGACACAGTATGCTGATTGATGACTCTATAAAGAAAGTGGAGGAGAACATGCTTTTCAGAAGCTGTGTTTTGGGATGGCCAAACTATTATCAATAACCTATTATTGAGCTACAGGAAAAGTTCGGGCCAGTCAACCTAGATAATTATGTCAGGGCCATTCTCAGTGATCATGGTACTGACCTCTAGCGATTTGGCTCAGACATCATTCGGTAAGGTCGTAGGATTGCAGACTTGTATGAAAGGAGGCTTGTATAAGAAGAGGATTATAGGAGAGACTTGACAGGGCTTCGTACCTTTTCAATAGACACATAAAAGACAAAAGTGCTAGACGATGCACTCTCAATCTAAAAATTGTCTAATGGTCTGTTCAAGGCCTACTTGCACATATCAGATGCACAGTTTTTCATCAAAACTAGGATGAAACTGGATCGTGAGGCATAAGAAAGAGTAGAAAATACTTTTTTTGGTAAATATCAATATGCTCCTATCTATCCAAGGGAAGTGAACAAAGCTCTCTCCCTAGGTACACATCGCTCTCTGGCGATCACTTTAGAATTCGTTACTGGTGCTGTCTGGTCTGATTTTAAAGCCAGTTCAATCAAATTCTATTAAAGCATCATCCAAATAAGCAACAAATATACAGAGGAGCAATTTAACAAGGAGCTTTAAACTTCAGATAGAGATGATATCATGTACATTAGAAGGGCTTTGGAATAAGCTCATGTGGGAAGTGGCCTTGAGTTCATTTAGATGCTTAAAGATCGATCTCATTTCTGTTTACAATATAAGCTGCAGGGCATCAATGAAATAATTAAACTTAAAAGCGCATACATCAAGTAAAATCAGAGAAGGTAGAAAGAGTTAAAAAGGGAGAAGAAGGATAAAGCAAAATAAGAACTCAGACTAAGGATGTAAAAAATAAAAGCAAAGAAAGAGAAGAAGAAGAGAACAAGAGCTATCAGGTAAGAAAAGAGCACCACCACCTAGTTGCCGGATGAGTCAATATAGCTGGATGTTTCAAATACCTAATCAGTAATGAAATCTGAAGTAGATCTTGAATTGATCCAAGATTAACTTACAAAGCTGTAAAAAGAATAACAGCAGTAATAATAATAATTTAAGTAGAATGAAAAGTAGATACTGCAGGTAGATGAGAGGGTCAACAAGGATTAGGATTAATTTAGTTAAGACGCTTAAGAGTAGAAATATATCTTGGACAAACTAGATAAGAATAAATTGGATTCACAGACTGCTATAAGAGCCAAAAACTTTTTAATCTCCTTCTTTACACGCCTTCGCAAATAGTTTCGCTGTTAAAGTGTCAAATCAATAATTACCAGTTTTTCTACAGCCACTAAAGAATTCAGGAACGAGGGCAGACTGCTATTAGCACAGTACATTCATTTTATCAAAATAACCAATATAAAATACTTTGGTTTCATGGTTTAAAAACCTCAACGTAAGAAAAAGCTAGAGGATTAATTGTAAGAGGAAGTGTCTAAAAGAGTGAAAAAAGTGTATAAATAGGAGTAATAGGTAAGGTATAAAGTTGCAGAAGGATAGAAAAGAGAAATTGAATTGCCAGAAAGAAAAGACAAAAAAGATAAGAAGGAAAGGAGAAAGAAGGAATATCAGAAGGATAGAGTCATGTTTTAAAAAAAAGATAGGAGAAAGAATTAGAAAAATAAGGAAGGTAAGAAGAAGAATAGAAATGAGGAAATTCTTAAGGTCAAACAATAATAACAGTAGGAGATTCTGTATAAAAAATAATAAAAATAGCAGGAACAAGGATCTATTTATTAATAGTAATAGTCTTCTTAATTACTTATAAACGAAGCAAGGCTAGAAGTGCAAACAGATCAGCCTGAGTAACAAATTCAGAAAGAATAAAAACAGTTGGACAGCGATAAGTAACTATTAACTGAAACAAAATAGGAGAATATTGTATAGATAGAAGAAGAGTAAAAAACAAAATAAACGTAATAAAAAATAATCTAAAAATAAATCAAATAACAATCAATCGTTTAATAAAATTTAGTTGTTAAATAACCGGTTGAGGAAATTAAGAAACAGGTAATAACATAAAAATAAAAAAAATAATAAAAACTCAACCCACAGGACAAAATAAATATCTACAATAACATCGCTCTAGTTTAATCCCTCGGACAATTAATTTTAACCCCTGACATCTTCATCTCACTGCTACTAACAACAGTGATATTATGTATCATCTACAATCGCAACCAACAATAAAAGCTACAAAAATAGGGCAAAAAGAAAGACAGAAACAAAAACAGAGGGATCAAACAGAATAAAGGGAGGGAGGCTAAAGAGAAGAAGGAAGCTAAAGAGTCAAGGAAAAAAGGTAAACACAAAGATATAAACAAGCAAATTGTTCCCATCGATCCTCTACTCATTAAATAAATGCTATGGGAATTAGCTGGTGAAGTAATTGACCTGTACTAAAAGGATGATAAGGATATAAGAGCTGCTAAGGATGACTATGATCGACTTGCTGCCCACAAAAAAATAGAGTGGACAAAGCCACTCCGGTAATACAGTTCACTGGAAGGACAGCGCCTTCTCATACGTCTGTATGATCTACATGCAGATATTGCACTTTGTGGTACTGCTAAATAGTTAAAGAGAATCAAGAATCAAGCAGATGATATTGACAAAGGTATGAAACAACTAAATATATATAACAAAGACAAGGAGGTGATATAGGCGAGAGGGACAGCTAATAAGGAAGCTTTGAGATAAATTGAGAGGTTCAAATTCGCTCAGAATATTGTGGATGGACATGGCAAAACTGAACTGCAGGCACTAATAATAGGAGGGAGGGAAATGACGGTATGGAGTCCCGCACTTGATAAAATAGCTCTAAAGAGATCTGCTGCTACTCCCGCTTAGCTCGAATAAGTGTTAGTAAAGGTGAATGTATAGCGCTTAGCTCCCTTGAAATTGATCGCCACAGTCATAAAGAAGCATAATGATAATTGAGGACAATAATAAAATGTTGATATGTATGTATAGTTTTATCTTCAAATGCATTTTCTCTTGGAGTAAAAGAACAGACTGTTAAGACAAGTAACTGCTACCAGATCCTGTGTCGGATGGAACACGTTTTTCAATGTTTTTAAACGATAGTCGTAATCTATAATAGGTTACACCTTAGCACCCAACAACTCCCTTCCACTTGTCTTCTTATTAAAACTTAAATCAAACTGCTGGTTTGAACTTCCACCTGACTAAATAATGTTGAAGGTGCTGTGATAACTGCCGGTGATAAGCTGCTTGCCTGATGGAGATATTGAAATGTTGAACTGATCCCAAAGAGATTCATTCTCGTACATTTCACAGAGCTTGCTTTTGACATGATCATTGACTGGTGTGGTACAGAGTGGCTAATCAGGTACTCGAGCGTCCCAACACCTAACTGAAAGGACATCCCTTGACACTATCAAGTTACCCCCACTCAAAAACTTAGCGTCATGGCTTGAAGCGATAAGTTAACTGAAAAAATTCTTTGCCCCGCGGTTATATTTAAAATCTATGACATCGGGATGAGTAACTTTGACACGAGTATCGATGATCTTAAGGGTGCCCATGTTACTTGACAGAAGGAACACATTGTCGTGGGAGGGATGGAAGCAGCATGAAGAAATTGATTCTTTAATGTCTTAGAGTGTCCCTCGATTCAAATCGTAGATGATGAAAGCCTTGGTGGGAGATTCAATAGACCACAATAAAACCTTTTCATCTTCAGCAGAAAGCAAGAACTCTTAGTTGTAACTGGCTGAGATAGCCCTTATTTTTGAAGTATGTAGGCTAGGAAAGCATTTGTGAAGGGAGGGGTAGATTGTCTCTTCCACCATTTGCAGCACTGGCATTGAGAGGCCTTTATCAGATGACTTAACCACCTTTTTTATCACCTTTTCACTCATCTTCCACAGCTTTATGATCTTGTCATTCGTCGATAGCACATACAAATTCTTGCCATGACCTTCCAACCATTCTATTGCGTTTATCTGCTCTGGAACGTTCTGGCTCTTTAAGGGATCAAAGTCCTGCACATGGGATTGCAGCTAGGTGAAGTATTGAAACTGGGTGCAGGCCTTTTTGGACTCCTTTTCAGAGAAGAGGATCAATCTTCCAGCCTTATCCCCTAGGCAGAGATGAGTACCTTCTCTGTTAAATCCGACTGCGCTGATGATATCCTAATCACAAGCCTTTTCCATAGAAGACCTGTCTCCAAAGAATTGAGATATTTGCCAATCCATTATAAATCTTTATGGTAATTACATTTGAGACAATCAACATATGTTGTGTAGTAAAATCAATAGCACTATACTCAATAAAGCTGTGTTGTAAGAAAAGAGAGAGCATTTTGAGCCATCGTGCTGTCCAGTAAAACTTATCTCTGTTTGGTTTGTTAGTTTATAAACCACACATAGATCAGTCCATCCTTTTAAAATCTACTTGTCGCATCTTAAATCGTCACTGCTCGTCGATCTCTGAAAGTGTGCGAAAAAGAATGAGCCTGATAATCCTCCATTGACAGGCACCACATCCGACGAACAATTCTGGAATGTCTCATTGTCTAACCCTATGAGAGTATAGTTAGCATTGGTGGAGAAGTAATCACCAATCTTGACATCCTTGTCAACCGCTACAAAGTCTTGATTCTCCATGCTCTGCTAGTCAAAGCCGAGTGCCATCCAAATAGCCCAGGGATTATTATTATTGGTAAGTGCTACAAGACCGAAATTGGCTGTCTCCTATGCCTATGAAGCATATACGCTTATATTGTAGGTTATATTGTTTGAGTCTAATGCAGAGAAAGTCATTTGTTGGATGCCCAGGTTTCTGTCGGTTACTTGGTTGTTGGAAAAGCTGCTTGAGAAGGTGTGGTATGTCCCGCAGCCGCCTGGAGTCGGTCCTGGTACAGCATCAAGCTATACGTTAGCAAACATGCAAATCATGTAAACTGCATTTGCATTGAATGAGTTTGGGGGCAGAGTGTTTGTCGATTTGATTGGTTCATACAGTAAGACGTTGTCAAGAGGCAACGTGCCAGTTTCCCCTGCATCTATCTTGAGTGTGCCATCTGAGGAATCAATGTAGGCCCCAAAAAAGTTGGTTCCGTCATAGAACAAAGCGTCAACATAGTCAGTCATATAAACGATGATGGCTAAAGTGTCAAATAGAGTGAGATCTCCCTGAATACTCCATTACAAGACATCTCCAGTAACAGTGAAAGGAACATTTTCTAGAATGATAGTGGTTTGGCAAAATTTAACTACCATCAAAAGTAGCATATTGAAATATTGAATTAATATCCTTCATTCAGAGCATGCCTTTATGTGCAGGCATCATGGTTATGGAAGTTGCATGGTTCACATTCTTTATGCCACAGAGCTGCATTGTTCTCACTAAACCACTCTTGAAAATAGATACCACCTTCCTTAATCCAGGCTCACCCTAAGACAACCCATAGATAACGGGCCTACCAAAGAAAACGAAATCAGCCCCTAAGGCCAAACACTTTACAATATCTGAGCCTTTTCTCACACCTCCATCTACAAACAGAGGCATCTACAGATTGTTCTTTTTTAAGGCTTTCTTGCATGCTTTCAATGTCCCTGCAGCAGTGACCATCTCGTCAAGCTGTCGGCCTCCGTGGTTCGACAACCAGATTGCATCCACACCGTGTTTGGTGGCTTCAACCACATCAGACGGATGCACGATTCCCTTAAGAACTATCTTCATACTTGTTTCTTTCCTCAGCCAGTCGACAAACTCCCAGGTCATGCCCACATCCCTATTGATTTTAAAATAGCTATTTCCGTCCATGACCGACCTTCCTTTAAAAGGTTCAAGCATAGGTAGAGGTAAGTCGTTACTAAATTTATGCCGTTGCTAGTTTAGCCTATTTCCTAGGATCTGAGTGTCGACTGTTACAGCCACTGCTGTTATTCTGTTTCTCTAGGCTTTTCTCAGCAATTGAGCTACCATCTATCGATCTGCTGAAACGTATAGCTGAAAAAAACGTACTGCTTCCTTGTCCTTGCAAAGATCTTCCATTGGAGTTGTAGATAGTGTGCTGATTGTCATGGGAATATTGAACTCAGTAGCTATTTTGCTTGTGATTACTTCTCCTTTTTAAGTGATTAACTTTTGCATAGCTACAGGAGCAAATCCGAATGGCAGATCGACAGTCCGACCGAAGAGTGTTTTGTTTAGTTTGAGTGTTGATACATCAACCAAGACTCTGGGGACGAAGAGTAAAGAGGAATAAAAGTCAGTATTGAGGCGCAATGTGTGTTAACTATCTGCTCCATTTTAGAAATAGCAGTAAATGTGAGCGGGGATGAGTTGCTTAGCATGTTTCTCAAAATCGTGGATAGTGAGCAAATCCTGCATTTATGTTTGATGTGGTATAAAATAGATCAGCCAAATGATCTTATCTCTTTGAATAATCTGTGTATCAGCTCCTGCAGGTTATCAAATTTGGAAAAGCCCATCTCCTCTCTCTCCTGCTCAATAAGATCTTCTATCCTGCTGGCCTAGTTTTCTTTTATATATGAATTCTTCTTCTTGCCCTTCATTGAAACCTGTAGCTTGCGGTTATCCTCCTCAAGCAGAAGCATCTTTCTCTTCAACTGGCTCTTTTCCTTCTCATGTTCTGCTATTTCACTGAACAGGTTCTGGACCCAGTGCCTGAGAGTTTCAATTTATGCGTGCAATTCAGGTTATAGACCTATCACAATATCCTTTGTAACGAGTAGCTGCTGTAATCTGGAATCTGAGAGCGAGACCTTAAAAGTCCTGTTTTCCTGTCTTAAGTAAGTTAACTCTTAAAGCTGATGCTAATTCTTTTCCTTGAGAATGCTGACTTCTTGCATAAATTTTCGTGCGTCTTTGCGGATTACCTTTCGTTCAAATCTTAATTGATTCAGCTCTGTCTTTTCTGCAGTAATGGTCTAATTCAAGCCTTTAAAGTCTTTGCTGGACTGATTCAACAGATTCACAAACTATTCCTTCTATTGTCTGCACTTTATCAAATCATTCCGAAGTTACTTTATATCTTGACTCATGCTCTACGCCTCTTCCCTCATCGACTATATTTTTTGTTTATGCATGGCATGTTCAGATGTTCTTAACTTGGCTATTTGTTCAAGCACTTCAGAATTGAGCACTTGTGTGAAAAAAGGGAGAGGTGGGTTCAAATCACTGAACTTATAGTCATTGAAGTAAAGTTCATCTTCATAAATCTACCACACTGCTAGGATCATCTTGCTGTAAGGCATCTTTTATTGACCCAGTTCTCTGAGGAACTTTTGACATGAACGTACTATGTGGCTTTGCCCATGTTACTTGTTAAGCAATACCTGCTCCAGTTGCTCGGCTGCAATCTTAGAGCAGTCAACAGACTATTGTCGTACTGAGGTCAGATAGTCACTAAGATTCCGACGAGGGCGGGTAAACCTTTTAGGAGAGTGAGCAGGCAATCGATTTTTGACCCTCAGATGGGGCAGCTTAAGGTCTGGCTCATTTGGCTCAGTGACATTTTTGATAAGGGTACTGACTCTAAACTGATCTGGTGAAAATCTCATTATAAATTCAAAGACTGCCTTTATTTTGCATTATCATCTGCACGGTGTGTGCTTGGGTGATGTCATGAACCCCACAGAGCTGCATAGACCGAACTAGCTACTCCTTCAGTATTCCGATCACCTTCCTTACTCCTGCTTCCCCCTCGCACAGCCCGCCTAAACATATGGCCTCCCAATAAAATACAAAATCTGCTCCTAGTGCCAGGCACTTTAAAATGTCTGATCCTTTTCGAACTCCTCCATCCACGAATATCGGAACTGTCAATCCTCGATTAAGCACCTTTTTGCAGCTTTTGAGTGCTGCTGCAGCTGGAATGCTTTCATCTAACTGCCTGCCTCCATGGTTTGATAGCCAAACTGCATCAACTTAAATCCTGGCTGCATTCAGCACGTCCTAGGGGTGCAGGATCCCCTTTAGCACTATTTTCATGGAAGTTTGAGCCTTCAACCACTCAATCAAATCCCAGTCAAGAGCCATGTTGCGCATTTTCCAGAAGTACTATCTGCCAGACATCCCATCTGCCTGTCTGAATGGCTCGACCAAGGGGATGGGATAAGGGTTTGTGAATTTTTCCCTTTTCTATTCTTATTAGGAGATGACTCAATCGATTTCCAATGATTTGAGTATCGACAGTGACGACTAGCACAGAACAACCATTGCGTTCAGCCTATCTGACAATGTGCAGAACCATGTCGTGATCCCTAGCCACATACAATTGTAAATATTTTATCCCTCCTTATTCCAGTTATTCCAAGGGGTCGTACTGAGACTGCTGATAGTGAATGGAATGTTGAACTCTTTTGCCACTTTACTTACCAGCTTCTCTCCTTAAGGATGCATCAGCTTTTGCATTGCTACTGGCGCCAATCCCAAACGGAAGGTCTACTTGTACTCCTAAAATCTTGTTTGTTAGTTGCGGGGTTGAGACGTTATTTAAAACTCTCGGGACAAAGAGTAGCCTGGCATAAAATTCTTAGTTGAGCTTTAAAGTAATTTCGTCATCTGCCCCGTTTTCGAAATAGCCGAAGATGTGGATTGAACTTTTTTAAGTGCGTGTTGCTAGATATCTTTGATGGTCAGCTTATCCAGCATGATTTATGAAATAATATAAGCGTGAATTTGGCGCTGAGGCTGATCTCAAGGAAATTGTTAAGGAGGATTCGATATAAAGATTACGCATTTCTGACTGTAAGGTGAGTTCAAAATAGATTTTTCTCTGAGCTTGGTGATTTACTGCCTCAACTCAAGCAATTGATACTGGAAGGCTGTGAGATGGATTCCTTGCTGCAACTTAAAACAGCCACTTCCCTAAATTGTAATCACTCTGCATGGGAGCCAACTACCTGACCAGTTTATAAGGGTTGAGTTCGATCCACTTGCCGAATGTAAAATATCTTAGCTTTAGTACAAAACTGATAAGATAGTAACAAGATTGAGAATATTTAAGAGTTGGTTCTATGTGAGTTTCCCTTACTAAACAGATTTCAGCTTATCACAACTCCATCCCTTGCCTTACGCCACTCTTCAGATGTAAAGCAGCAAACATTTAGAAGATATGGCTACGTAACATTATCAACAGACTAAAACCGCATTAAAATGCTGCCTCCTCTTTATCTTGCAAAGCTCAAGGAAATTACTTTATATGCAAACCCTATATAAAACGTCAAAGCAGTAGGGATTGGTAATGTCCTGCTTTGAAAAGCCTAATGCTAGGAGAAAAGATGGAAGCGCCTTTACTATAGGTATGCAGGAAGCAGTTCCAAAGTTGTTTAAATGGTGATTATTCCATTCACTAGATATCAAATACTGGTTAGTCCTTTAGTTCAGATTCCTCATAAGGCTTTGAATCTTAGACTGAACTGGCTACCTGCTGTTATCCAAATGCAAAATAAGTTGTTAAGTTCTTCATCGATTTCAGCCTCCCGTAAGCGTATGAGTGCAGATATTGCCGTATCTTTCCCCCCTACTTTATCTGGATGATAGTCTAGCAGATATTTTTTTCAACTTCTAATCGTTCATCAGGTAATTTGGCTGCCTATTCTGTCTGGAAAAGTTCAACCATTTTAAAAAGTACATAGTTACTGTTCAAATTACTATCAGGTCTCCTTTGCAACAATTTCTTCTACCTTTGTCACGACAACACTGTTTTTCTTGAACCTCTTACAGAATACGATAACTGCCTGTACTGCACAGTCTTTATAATGAAAGCGAATGGCCCACTGCAACAGTTAATAAATTGTGTGCTAATCAATGGTTATTTTGTTGTTATGATCCTTGCACGCACAGAGGCAGTGGATTATCTTAGCTATGTTTGATGCCCTTGAGGCTTTATCCACCATTTTGAAAAGGATGTGAAGGAGTTCTAATATCCTGTCAGTGACGGCAGAATAGGTAGGATCAAAATTCCAGTACATGCAATAATGATGGTAAACACTAAGTAAATTATCGACAGTCAAGGTTTATGGATCCCTGCCTATACACACCTGAATAAGATCAACAAATTCCCCTCCAAAAACTTGCTAACAAAGTGTAAGTAAGGTGGTATTTCCATTCCCTGTTCTTATTGATGATCTAGATCAATAAACTTTTGTACCAGATCGAACATCCCCAACAATTGAGTTTGTCGAAGCCTATCATAATAAGAGAGGCTCTGTTTAGAAATGATAGTTTGCTGTCCAGTAGCTTGGGGGATGGGTTTTTTATTAGGTGCTAGGTTATGATGCTTTGGATAGAGTCATCATAGCAGTGTTCTCCTAGTTGTGAAAAATATTCAATCATCAGTTCAGCTAATTTATCCTCTCTGCCGATTTCGTGTCTGCTCAGTATCTAAAGCAGGTATCCACTGGCTGTTGAGTTGATTCTCTCAACTTTCATGACCATGGCAAAGGCATCTGAAAATGTTGAGGTCCTGAATAGTTAATCGTTGAATTCCGAAGTCCCCTCTTTGAATATTTTTACTGCCAGATGGATCATACGGGCAGTCTGCTTTTATTAGACAAAAATCACTCGGAGTAGACCATGCACTATTTAGAGATTAGAGCCTAAAAGCGAGTAAAACTCAGAAGTAGCATTTTCTATTTCTTGGACTAGGTTAGGGATTTGGAGAAGGTCATAAGCGGTTGCCTAAGGTTGAGCAAAAAATCCTTTGAAATCAAAATCCTAAAAGTCCATATATTAATTGGATGAGGAGAGGATTTTTTATTTTCAATTGCTCTGAGCTTTGCGAGCTTAGAATTATGGTAGCTTGTCACCCAGGCGCTTGAATACTCCGTCTCCTGCAAGCACTTTTTCAATGCTCCTTGAAATTGCTGATTCTGTGTATTCATCTTCGTGCAGCATGTACCGTTTTCGCTTGCCAGGATTAAGGATTACGACACTGTCTTTGTCCTTGGAATTAAAGAGATCTGCCCATGAAGGCTCAAGTTCATTGTTGAGCCACATAAATGTAAAAGGCATCTTGAGCTTGTCATTCTTCTTGTCGTAACTGGTCTTTAGAGCCTAAAATTGTTTATTGACCTATGCCACAGGCTGCCCCTTTGTAAAATAAATTACACAGAAGCCTAAGTGGTCCAGACACAGATCTTTGCTTGATTCTCCGGTCAGCTCAGGGAAAGGAGAAATCATCCATGGCTTTGTGGCAGATGATTAAAGGCTGCTTCCTCCTCCTGGGACAAAGACTTCAGAATAGATGTTGAAAAAGTTGAAGATCTCTTTGTAACTCATTTCACCCTTGTAAGGAATAGGCTTCTTCTCATTAGACTTGACTAGCAGGATAGTGGGAAAAGATTTCACCTTGTACTTGTCAAGCAACTAGGTCTCATTGTTCCGGATAATAGCAAACAGCAATTTGTTCTAAAAGACTACTGATAGTCCTTTGTAAAGGATCGGCACTCCTTTCTTCTAGGAAAAGTAAAGCACCTTTGGTACTGACGGGCTCTATGAGAGGAACGTCCGATAGTTGTCTTTGTTTACTTCAATCACGTTTGAATGCATCTAACGAATGGCCTTCTTTTGGATGAGAGAAGTGTCAGTTTAATTCACCTGGACAGGTGGCATGGGCATCGGAGGGTAGATGACGAAAGTGGGATAGGTTTCGATCTTGTGCTTTTTGCATATGGCCTCATACTCGTCACAGTCCATGGAACCTACTCTGAGAATGCCATTCACGTCATTGGCCCACTTTTCAAAGGTCTCAACAAAGTCTAAGCTTTTTCCATCTGGTAAGAGATTGACCTTTGTGTTTGTAGTACTGCACAACGTTGACGAAGTGAGTAGTCTGGCGGAACTTGTTGACCTGGTTTTAAAAATTGGCAGGGGAGAGTTGGATGATGTTGTTGAGATGATGGTCGTAGATAGGCTTGGAGAACGCCACTGCACCTACAATCCACCACATCACACGTGTATTAATCAATGCATGATATCGTGATAATATGGGTCAGATCCAGAAATGCTCTGAGGGCTATCTTGGGAATTTCAGCTCTTAGATGCACAGGATGGCGCCTTTCTCGTATGCAGTGTTGTTTATGTATGGCAGGTTTTGGAGTGCTGGGCCTTGACGCACTCGCCCGAACTTATCGTAAACTGAGCCGTGGCAGATACATACCCAGCCACCAAATGCTCCCAGGTAAGGAATTGGGATGCATCCTAAGTGCGTGCAGACAGCCGAGCAGACTAGTATTTTGCTGCTTCCTCCATCAGAAAGAAACACCTCTGCCCCTTTATCAAGCAAAGTTTAGGTAGGCAAATTTTCTTCATGGTGGCACTATTCTTTAGTTAGCCTTCTAACAAAAACAGGCGATCCATTCCAGGTAATCTGAAGGACTTCGCTGGGAGGCAACTCAGAAATGTCAAACTCCATATAAGTGTCCTTATCGTATCTCTTGAATCCATTAAGTCTTCCAACAGCAGCGAGGGCAAATAGCCTTGCGAAGGAGAGCAAAGCGCCAAAATACATCGCCCCTATGGTGTAGAGTTGTGCCCTTCTGATTTCAGGTTCTTCCTCATTATGAACTCTATTTTCATCAAACCAGTTGTCAATATTGACTCGAAGATCAACATGTTCTCCAAAGTTTCCAGGTCGGGAAGGAGTGACCCAGAACTTGGATTTGGGTTCAAAGAGATGAGTGCCCTCGACATTGATAGACGAGCGGCGGTTATACTCCTTAATGAACCCGAAGCGACGGGTACATCCTCCAATCAATCTTGGAAACATTATTAATAAAAACTGCAGGTCAACCCTCTGTTTATATTTCATAGCATATGGCTGAACTCACAATTCGATAATGGATAACGACATCTAATCGATTGAGGATATTGCCAACCTACTCAAAGAGAGGGACAAACACGGCTCTCTCATCTCAGATTCTGAGCAGCAGTCAGGTCTACCCAAAGCCTATCAAAACATTCTTGACTCTAAACTTTTCTCCTAAAAAGAATACCGTTCAAAAGGGGAGTCCTAAAAATAATGGGAGTAGCCAAGCAGGGTAATCCGCAATCGCAAACAACTCGAAATTGGTAGCAGCATGGGCAGCCAACTCCATTCTGCACTCCCTAGTGCACTCTACTCTTTTCCCAGTCCCAGTCATGCCAGAGATCCTTCAATGCGAGATTAATAGGAGGAAAAGATATAGTGGCCTTCCTACATTAGGCTGACCTTGCTTGAGGTAAAGGCAGAACAATAGCAATCGATCTTCGTCATCTATGATGACAAGAAGAAAGAACTGAGGAAGGACAGAGTATGCTAATTCTAATTGGTGGAAACTCTGGACCTGTAATTTAGTAGGGGTGATGGAGTAGCTATTGAACCAGCCTAAAACCTGTAGGATTTGATAGGCAAGTTTCGTTAGGACAGTGTATCAGCCAAAATGGTTAACTTCTTTTATTAGGGGAGACGCAAAGTCCCTTTCAGCTACAAAATATAATTCTGTAAGGCAGCCTTTTACACCAGAGCACAGGTGCAGATCGTCCTCTAGTTTGAATCCCTTTATGAACGAGTGATTGTAGAAGATCAAGACGGACACTCATTAATCGAGGGTGAGATCTAAGGAAAATCCCAGATTTAATTCAGCATAATCCTTGATTTTACCAGGCTGAAAGAAACCCTGCTGCTTGTTTTTATAGAAAAATAGGGCAGATGCAGCAGCAGAATAAGAGTGCAGAGTGGATCCTACCCAGTAGAGGATAAGGATGAGGGGTACAGAGGAGTGGTGCGTGCATAAGTGTTGATAAAGGATGAACTCCTGGAGTGAACGGCATCATTTAATTTCAAGTTTGGCAGTGCAAATCTTAATTAGGAGTAAATTTGGCTATTATTTGTAGTCATTATTATATGTCTAAAAAGTATGGATATCCGGTCTGCTGCTACTACAAGCAGTATATTGAGTTAGTAACAGGGAACTTCACGTTCTACGCAGTTGGCTTGATGAATGGAAGCATCCATCTATATCAGTCCGACCTCAAGGATGATGAAGAAATCCCGATCATCAATGATCTACTCTCCAAAAAAAAATCTCCTTCCACTGCCTTCTTCCTTCTCAAGGGCAAGGAAAAGGGACATCTGTTCAAGGGAATGGCAAATGGAAGTATCTAGTACTACACCCTTGAATATCGGTATTAGGGACCCGGCTTCATCAAAGCTAGATTACATGATCTTTGGCTATCAGCAAATGATAACCTCAACCATGCAATCTGCTTCATAACAACTGATAAGCAGCACAAATACCTCATCTATGCTAACTATGGCAAAAAGCTCTTTATCAGGAGCTTTAAAAAAGAAATTCATAGGACGATAGAGCTTAACAGCCATGTTGAATGCTCAAGCAACAACCGTCTCAGTGAACTTATGCACCGTCCATCAGTGGCTGGTGTTCTTGCACTTGGAGACTGTGGATTGCCTTTAGTCCTATTTGACGAACTTATTGCCAATATTATAAAGGAGGATGACTAGAAATCCATCCGAGAGGCGTTAGTAAGGCGCAGAGAAGGCAGCAGCTACTAATACCTAAGATAGAGTAGCATATCCTTTGCAAGCATGGCAGTGGACAAATAGAAAGTACTAATTGGCACAATGCACGAACAAATTCTTATTTTCAAGCTTAGGCGTTAAGGCTGCGAGCTCTAAAAATGCTTTTATCTAACGGATAGTCCCAGTGAAAGGTTTATAAGTCCCATCTACCACATCGATATCAGCCAGCAATACTTGCTGATATTTAAGTACAGAGGGTTCCATCTTTACGATATAAACAGGCATGAGCACAAGCACAATGAGTAGACCCGGAATCCAACTTTCGCACGATACGGACATCTCCGAAAAGAAGGAGAGTGTGAAAAGCTCATCCTCATTACAAGTTGGTAGCCCCTAGAAGATTAATTTTAACCTTCAACACAGAAAGAAAGAGGTAGTCGACTTGTTCTAGACATGCGTAAATCCTCATGAATATATGATTCAAGGGGTTATCGTTAGAATTTAATTTATATGAATAGTGACCTTGAAGAATAACAGTCTTTGGATTCTATCATCCATGAAATAGCTGACGGGGTCAGTAGACAGTTCAGGCTTGGAAAGTACCTTGGTAAAGGTGGGTTTGCTAAGTGCTATTAAATGACCTTTTAGGGCAAACAGTTTGCCGGCAAGATCATCCCCAAAAGCTCACTCGAACGGTCGAGTGCCCGACGCAAGGTCCTTGTCTGACCAGAGCTGCTTACCGAAATCAAAATTCACCGTAGTCTGAACAGCGATCGAATCGTACAGTTCGAACACTTTTTTGAGGATTAAGCTAACGTCTACATCTTGCTATAACTCTGTCCCAACCAAACTCTCTGTTAGCTAATGCACAGGCGCAAAAGACTGCACGATATATAGCTCAGGTTCTACCTCAGACAGCTACTCTAGGCGATCGCCTACATGCATTCAAAGTTAGTCATACATCGGGATTTAAAGCTTGGCAACCTTTTCCTTTCAAAAGGGATGAGAATGAAGGTGGGAGACCTGGGGTTGGCTGCTCAGCTTTAATAGTCTTCACAGAGGAGAAATACCCTTTGTGGAACTCCTAACTATATTGCTCCTGAAATCATCAGCAAAGCAAGTGGAGGACACTCCTTCGAAGTGGATATTTGGAGCTTTGGAGTGATTGCCTTTACAATGGCCATAGGAAAGCCTCCCTTTGAAACAAGTCAGATAGAGGACACTTATTAGCTTATCAAATCTGGAACATATGCCTTTCCTGACCAAATCTATGTCTCTTCTTCTCTTAAAGATCTCATCTGTTCTTGTCTGGTAGTCAACCCGTCTAAAAGAGCAGGGACTGAGGAGCTAATGTCTCATCCTTTCTTTACGATTGAGCAGATGCCTAGAGAGCTGCCTACTTCAACTTTGGCATGTCCTTTGTCTAAACAGCAGATGATCGAGCTAGAATGCAAGCAAACTTTGTAAAAAGGTATCCGGACACAACGTATGTCTCACAAAATGTTACGAAAAAGCTCATTACCAAAGTCGATTCCAAAGTCTCTCTCATTATACAGGAATTCGTTGAAGACCAACCCTTATTTGCATGATCTGACCGGGAGACAAGCAGAGCCGTATTTTGTCCAAGAGTTTAGACCGTTAAAAGTATTGCGCAAGAATTGTGTGGGATACAAGATCCGTGGAGCAGGAATAGGATACGCTAATGAACAAGGCAAGGGTGTTGTCACATGCGGACTTAACAGGCTCCTTTTCTACTCCAGATAAAATATAAGAGAAATGAGGCTAGATTAGTGCACTGGCAATGTTTAATGCTAAACTGCGAAGGAGACTATTCTGCAGCTGGCTGAGAATTTTAAAGGTTCTTCTGAATGGAATCATGGACAAGCAAGAATCTTTGTAAGAAAGTGGATGCAGAGACCTGAAGGCACCGTGTTCAAGCTCAATAAAGGTATCGTACAAGTTAATCTTAAACAATACAAAATAATAATCTTTGAAACTTAGTCGAAAATGGTTCATTACTCATCTGGAGGTAAAACCATAAGCTTGCCTTTGATAAAGCTACCCGGTATTCAGGACCAAGACTTCTTAGCAGCAGTCAAGCTTTCCAAACAAATACTGGCAGATGCCAACCTCTCCAGCCAAACATGCAAGTAAAATTGCAAGAGGGAGATATCCCAAAAATGTAAGGAAAAGGACAAGATGCGGACTAAACAATCTTTTCGATTCAGTCGATCTAAATTAGAACAGTCTCAGCGACACACATATAGAAAATGAATGATTATCAAACGTTATGGATGTTTCAATTGTCCAGGCTCTGAGCCTGCTGCGAAAATATTTTTCCACTCTCATTCGGACAGTCTCTGGCAACCTCAGAATCCAGCATCAACTTCTGGAGAGGAATTTCATCTAGAAATTCAAACAAGCAGATCCCAGTAAATTGGACAGGCTACTCACCGACTTCAATATTGTGATTGAAAAGAGGATGAAGAATGCTGGTAGGCAAATGAACTTGATGTTTCACAGCTAGAACTTTAGATAGCTAATCTAATTCTAGTGCTAGGTTAAGGCTCCTATCTTAGCTTCTTCAACATCTCGTGAATAGTGCTAGGCTTTGTATAAGACTATAAGGCCGACGAGTTTGGCTTCAAAGAAAGCAGACAGAAGGAGCATGGATATGAAAAAAGATGGCATAGCTACTTTGATTGAAGAAAATAGAGGAATGAATAAGAATGGTGCAGCACCAATGCCTAATAGGAGAAGGACGATCTCATCACTAAGGTATTCACGCAATAACAAGCCTCCAATAAATATAGAGGATCATGTTGACTGCTCTGAATAAATAAAAACCTATGCAAAGATGAAGTAATCCAAGCCAAAATAATAACAATAGAAAAAGTAGTTGAACAATTATCAGGTTTAGTAGCATCAACTGTAATATTGTTTAGCGTAATAACGTAAATAGGAAGATCAGATGCAATCTAACCATACATAATTGCATCATTAAAAGTTACAACAACCATCATCCTTACTTTCATCTAAACCTGTCCATTCAGCATTTCCAAATGCCTTCTGGCTAACCGATTAAAATCCGTGTCATCTTCATCAGATTCAAAATTTAAGGGAACATTCACAACATCTTGCAAAGAGTTGATCAAGAGGCCCTGTCCTAAGTTCAATAACTTTATTTTGATCTGCATTACGATCGATGGAGCAAGTGCTTTTCTGACCAGCAAGTAATCAACTGACAAGTCCACTTGGCTAGTAGCGAAATTTATCAGTATAACCGAGTTACGTTCCTATTAGCGATTTGCTGAGTTGCTTGCTCCTTGCTATTCCCTTCGTAAATTAGAACTCAAGTTAACGTGTTATATCTGACAAGGGACTTCTTCTTTGATCTGGAGAAAGAAAAAATGCTGGAGAGTTTGTTATTGGAACTGGGTATCGATGAGTTGAGGTTGAACAACTTTTATGAAACAAGCGATGGTGGAAGATCCTGGAATGGATTTTTTAAGAGGACAAGAGAGAAGATTTTTCTATGCACCTTGTCAAATGAATGATATACATGTAAGAATCATATATCCTCTTCTGCACTACCCATCCCTGAATCATCAGAGTTTTCTGAGTCTTCTTCTTCTTACTCCTCTTCTTCAACCACATCATCAACAAGATCATCCTTCTTGCTGCCAAGTGCTCTGGGTTATTCTTTTATTTTGAAGAGACCTCCATGCTTTAGGATAATTTAGGCTACTTTCTAATTAGCCTCTTTCATTACCTCCTTGCCTGCCTTTTCTTTTATGGTTTCGATAGAGGCCATGTAGATTGGTGAGCCTTTGATAGTGTATCGAACTGTGAGATCATCTCTCTTGTGGTTTTCCCCTTCTTGTAGAGCTTCCTTGATGATTTAAATGCCCCTGAAATGGTCAACTGAAACTTATATCAAGCTGACAATTTTAGATGCAACTGGCTTGAGTCTGCGCTATATTTCCTGTTTGAGTTTGGCAATTATTTCAGGGGAGATATCCTTGATTTTGTCCAGTTCATCAGGATTGTTCTTAAACTGTTAGATAGGACTGATATTTTTTCTGTGGAGGGGCCAGATAATTTTTTCATACAACTAGTTTATGTCCACTTTTGTGGCCTAAGCCACTCCCACTAGCATCGAATTGACCAGCCCTACCTTCGCATATTGATCCTTTGCTTGTTTCTATTCTGTTGCATTAACTGACTTTTTTGATAGATCAATGAACCCTCTTACCATGTCGACTTGCTGGACTCTCATTATTTCCACCTTACCCACCTTGAGAGGCTTGTATCTCTTACGCTTGGAGCGAGTGAGCTAACTGGAAGCGATCATTCCTTCTCTCCCGGAATATTCTAGCAGTTTGACATAGGAGGCATAATCCTAGACCTTGGTGACAAAGACGATGACCATTTGATCCTTGACAGGATACTAGCTTTCATAAAAGCGATGCAGGATGGTGACTTCTTCCTTCTTTTACATTGCTCGTTTCAACAAATTTTATCTATGGGATTGTAGATCGATCAGAATATTTGTATATTCTTATGAGATAGATTGACCAGAATAAGAATTCTGAGTTTCTGCAGCACTTCTTGTTTTAGAAGGTGACTTTTGACACTTATGATTCTCTTTCTCATCAGGTCCATGGACAACTTCACTAAATGGGTTACCATGTCACTTTCGTACAAATCTTCTCAGAAAATTAAACTATCACCCTCTCGGTGGCCCTAGCAACTGACTATGAAGCCTACTGTTTTTTAATGTCAAAAAAACCCCTCTCCATTTCAGATCAAAAAATATTTCCTATTCAGGGTAGGCTGTTTCGATTGTTTTTACTCAATAAAAATCGATCAATTGATCCTCTACCTCCTCCACCACCTCCAGTCTAGCATTATTTAATATTTGGTCTACCTAACTTGCCAAGCAGCTACAAAGAACTCTGTCATAAGCTATAGTGCCAACAACCACCTGTTTTCCAATCAAGCCAATATGGACAGCACATTGAAATTACGAGTGATAAACTTGGAGGGCAATGTGAATTGGCTGTGACCGGACAGCCTCTATTGGTGCTAAGAAAAAGCGATCATATTGAACAGTCAATTAAGATGAGATAGTTGCTTATAAAGTCAAATCAACCTCTTTCTGATAGGTAGGTAATGGAAACTGCTTTAGGATTAGGAAATCTCGCATTCATTATGGCTATTGACTAGCGACGAGTTAGTTTTATAGTAATATATAGTCATCCAGTGCAGCCACTCAATTCAAAGATAAAGGCAGTGAGGCCGGCCAAAGCAATTCCTGTGCCACGTCCCACTTAAAAACAAATCTTAGATACTATAAAAAGTCAGCTTTTTGGATGATCATTGTATTTGAATGCGATCAAAATAATTTAAATGGGCAAAAGGAAGAACAAGAAGGAGCAAAAGGATAAGGAAAAAGAAAAAGAGAAGCCACTGCCTAAGTAAAAAGGAGAGGATGGAGAGAGGGATGAAATCATCAACAAACTTGAACAGTTTGATTTAGATGGCCCTCTTCCTGAATTCTCCAATTTCGATATGTCACTTGACATTCTAAAAAATGCCCTAGCTTAATTCAAGCTCATCCTGCACTATTCTTCGTAGGAGCAATATGAAAAAGTCATCAAAAATCCCCCTCATCCTGAAGACTATGAAGCCAAATTCTATTTAAAGCCCAAAGAGTATATAGGCGACCCTGAAACAGATGACGAGGCTCCTGAGCTTCCTGGTCCACCTCTCAATCTTGATTTCAAATAGTCAAAAAATCCCTTGTTGAAAGAGGGAGGTGATAAGGACAAAGAAACAGACACATAAAAAATTGAGAACAAGGAAGAGATTGCGGACAAAGAATAGGAAAAAGTAGCAGAGCCCATTCCCGAGAAAAAATAATAGGTCCTTGTGGAATCATGAAAGCATTAATTGATAATAATTAATATATGCATTCCAGGTATTCGGAAAACAGATTAGACATATCCCTCCAGACATAGCGTCCTTCCTATATCAAGAACATAAAGAGTATGAGCAATGATACTAAGGAGTACAAAGAAGTCAACTATTCTACTATCGTTAGGGAAAAAGAGGATGTGCGATCCAAATTTATGAAGGATCGGTACTTAGCACAGATGGCTAAGCGTAACGATTAGCTTAGAAAGGAATTACGCATTATTTCTTAAGAGCTTTCGATCCGAATCTAAAAAAAGAAAGTGAAAAAAAAAGCCACTACCCACGGAGATCTAAAAGATGAACACCTCAAAAACGAATTACGAAACGCGTACAGTCAAATAGAACATTGTAAAAAAGTACTCAGTAGATTAAAAGCAGAGGATTCGGGCTAAACTGCTCAACATAAAATTATTGACCTTTAAAACTTGATCAAATATCGTTCAGACGAAATATAAAAAACTAAGGAGGAAATTCGTTCTTTGAGGAATGTCAAGCACCTGCAGGAGAAGGAGCTGTAGCTGGGAGTGGACAACATCCAGTTAAGGACTGCGGTAGAGGATTATAAAAGGTAGCAGGAACAGTTAAAGGCCAAGCTTAGGCAAATGGCCTTTAAGGAAAGGCAACAGTAAATATAGTACAAAAAGCAGCAAGCTTACCAAATAGAGCTGGAGATAAAATTCCGTGAGTTGAACAATGAGTTCCATCCAGCGATAAAAAAGAATGATGAACCTGTCATCGAGCCCACTGATATCAGTTAGCAGTAGTGGGCGATATTAAAAAGAGAGAAGCAAATCCTCAAGAAGTAGCATGACGAATATTTTAAGTCCATCGATGCACAGCTTCTTGTAATTAGAAAAACAGAAGATTAAAAAAAACAAATTGTTTCTCTCCTGAAAGAGCGTGATAAGAAAATTTAGGCTATCAAGGGAAAAATTGATGTTCTCAAAAAGTTAGGGAAAGAAAAAAAACTTTAGATTACCGAGGAATATCTGCCATAGCTATAGCCTTAACCTGAAGAAAAGCCTTCACCAATAGGCAGCATTGACCACATCAAAGGTGATCTACCTTAACCTTTTCCCAATTTTTCCCTTATTAACCCTCAATAATAAAAACCGCCATAACTTAAAAAATGGGACAATAAAACCAAAACTGATGATCGTGGAATGTTACGAGAAGGTGCAATTAAATTTTCAGATTAGGATATGGTTCCTATAGGAAGTAGAGTAGTAGGAGCAACTGTTTGGGTTTTTAAGGGGGCAGTAAGTGCTCTTACAATGACCTATTAAAAAGACGGTAGGCAAATCAAAGGCATGCTAACTTATCCAGGCGGCAATTCTCAAGCAATAGGCTTTGACCTTTCGTCTGATGATTATCTAAAACAATTTGGGGGAGCAGTTAACACTGAAACTGGGATTGTCTAGTACTTAGTTATGGTTTCAAAGCAGGGGAAGGTGGGACGCTTTGGAAATATGACTTCAAAGCTCAAACAGTTTAACTTTGCAATAGGGGATAGCGAAATTGTAGATGCTATATACGGGGCAACTTGCTCAGTGAAGGAGGATAAGGAACAGAGAATATGTTTACTGGGGTGCAGAATCAGTCCAGACCCTTTAAGAAGACTCGGATGAAAACAATTAACATTTTTAAGTTACAGTATGAATGAAAAAAATTAACAGATGATATGCCATTCAGAATTGAAGTCGATTCTGTGGGGATGATTTTTCCCACAGAATGTCATACTACAGCTGAACAGTCTATCAGTCTTGGTAAGGCTTTCTCCTTGGAGCTCATGAAGTAGTTTAAAGTTATACAGGAGTGTAAGCATTATTAGTCCTAGGGAATCATCCACCACTGGATTGTTGTCCTCGTTGATTCTCCTGCTAGCCTGAGAATAATTTCTTGCAGTATGCAATCAACACTCAGCACATAATTTTGATATAATGAATACGTGGTATTCAGAGAAATTTAATTATGAAGGAATTTTAGCAAGATTGTTTGAACCGGGGTTGGGGTTGGGGTGGGGTTGGGGTTGGGGTTGGGGTTGGGGGGTTGGGGTTGGGGTTGGGGTTGGGGTTGGGGTTGGGGGGGTGGGGGTTGGGGTTGGGGTTGGGGTTGGGGTTGGGGTTGGGGTTGGGGTTGGGGTTGGGGTTGGGGTTGGGGTTGGGGTTGGGGTTGGGTTGGGGTTGGGGTTGGGGTTGGGGTTGGGGTTGGGGTTGGGGGTTGGGGTTGGGCAGTGAATTAGGAGACAAGTTGAATAATCGGTTTAAAGGCAAGAGAGAAGAAATAATTAAACTAAACACTGTCAACAAGGATCTACAAAAGTTACACTCTTTGTGTGAGCTACCCTAAACTCTCAACAAATAATTAACCGAATACAAGGCTATAGAATCAAAAGCAGCTGATCGAGCTACTTTCAACTCACAAAAAGTCTTTATGCATTCGGTAGAAGCCTATGAAAACTGCATTCCTATGTTGGCCGATTATAAATCTGATCCGCTGATTGAAAACACATATAAAGAAATTGAACCTCGTATCTAAGAGATGCGAAACTATCCTATGGTCGATCATGAACTACTCTGGTAAGGCTAAGTTTATGCTGAATACAAGTGATCTTAGGGAAATTACAAAAAAATTGCTTGTCCTCATTTAAGATCCTGTGGTGGTGCTTAAGACTTACCTAAAGCTCTCAAAGGAAAAAATGTATGAAGGACCTTTTAAGGCTTTCACTCTAGGCACTTTTGCTTACATCGGGACCAGCTCTTCAAAAATGTCAAAAGTACTTAGCTTTTATTGATGAAGAGGAGACAAAAGCACAGAATGAGAATTCTATCTGAATAACAATTTCTGGATGATTTGAAGAATGAGATAATCTTTTTCTAAGAATTAGGTAATAAATACAAGAAAAGTCCATTCAAGCGAGAGAAGGATTCTGTCCTCCAATAAATGATTAGAGACTCCAGTAAGGAGAATCTCAATCGGTTGACCTCTATAGTATAGGAAAGTCTAACTAAGTTCCCTTATCATCTCACAAAGGGATTTTTGCACCGTTTATACAAACAATTTCCTCAATTAAATTGGCTATCAATTGAATAAAAATGGGCCAGTGAAAAAGCAATTTCCACTTCTACCATTTTGCATCGAATCATTGACATCAAAAACAAAGCAGCAGAACAAAACCTTAATGAGGGAAAGTCAGCTGTTTATTCTTTTATCAATTTACTAAAGGACACTCTAACCAAACTGATTTAAGATGAAGTGCTAGGATGCTGTTTACTATCATATAAGCCAATATTTCCCATAACGAATGCTTAGGCATTTCTAGTCTGCATCCTCTCTCGTGTAGAAAAGATAATCAAGGAATTCATTTTCTTCTTAGTAGAGCCATGCCATAATCTGACTGAATAAGATATCCGAGACAAACTTTCATCTAAATTGAAGAGGGTATAGTTACAACACATTAGTAGAGAAGTTGCTTTCCTGCGAAGAGTTTGTATTTCTAAGGGTGGTCATTGTTCAGTTCATTATCATTATGAAAAACACGTTTTTAGCGAAGACAGTTAACTCTGTTATTGACATTGTATAGTGCTTTGCAAAGGAATGTGATAGCGAAGATGCTGATCTTTTTAAGGCATTTAAATCTGCGAATGAAGACTTTATGAGCATCAAATTTGATAAATTGCTACACGAACTTGAACCTCTATCTGAAAAGAATATGAGGGAGTTTATAGTAATGGCTGGTCACGAGTCAGTATTGAAGGCTTCTTTTGATAATTTTAGAGATGGTATATCTATACTATTCCCATAAGACAAATTCCTACCAATTTCAAAAGGGAAATAACTTTTTTTCATGAATGAAGAGCAAGCCAATATTCATGACACAGATATCTTGCTGGCTAGAAAGACAATCATCTTTTAAAAGAAGGATGGAAGCAGATCAGGCCTTGTAGAGCAATTTATTCGGCTGGTGGTTAAAATACTTATCCATAATATTGCTGAGACGTAAGATTTTTCAGCTTTTGCGAAGGCAATGCAAGGGTGTTTCGACTTGATATCCGGTACTGAGCATGAAAATTCATTCGAGCCATGTTTCAACAAGGTCTAGCCAAGAAAGGATTGAAACTGGATGAGTTTAAGCAAAAAATGCTTTAATAGCAATAAAAATGAAATGCATTGACACATCAGAATATAATAAAACTGATATAAGATAACTATTAACTTATTTTTGATTATCATGAATTTATTTAATTTTCCTTCTATTAAATTATCCATCAAACTATTATCCATAGTTTTCTGCTTATTGATAATCTATTATTACTATATAAGTATAAAATAATCATTCAAAAATCCATTTGATTTTAGTCGATGTATGGCATGATTAACTAATTGGTTGAGACATGATCATTCAGTTCATCATGCCATACATCACTTTTTAAAATAGAAGGGGTTGGGGTTGGGGTTGGGGTTGGGGTTGGGGTTGGGGTTGGGGGTTGGGGTTGGGTTGGGGGTTGGGGTTGGGGTTGGGGTTGGGGTTGGGTTGGGGTTGGGGTTGGGGGTTGGTGGTTGGGGTTGGGGTTGGGGTTGGGTTGGGGTTGGGGTTGGGGTTGGGGTTGGGGTTGGGGTTGGGGTTGGGGTTGGGGTTGGGGTTGGGTTGGGGTGGGGTTGGGGTTGGGGTTGGGGTTGGGGTTGGGGTTGGGGTTGGGGTTGGGGTTGGGGTTGGGGTTGGGGTTGGG
>NW_028291951.1:0-2000 GCF_963383615.2 Lipophrys pholis | reverse complement strand
CAATAACTTGATATTAATTTAAATATTAATAAAAATTATTTTTATTTAATATAAGAATAAATATTAATTATAAAAATAAAAAAATAATTTAATTTAACATAAAAATACAAAATATGTCAATCGATAAAATAATTTTAAATAGTAAATATTATAATTAAAAAGATTATTAAAAGTAAATAAAAATTAATTTAATAGTTGAATAATAAAATCTCATATACGAATTAAGAAAAAAAAATCTTTATAATATTATAGAAAAATTTTTAAATTGAATTAAAATAATCAAATATTCAATTTACTGACTTTATTAAAAAATTATAGCAGTAAGTATTAGATAAATAAAAGAAGATAATGATATGATTTAATAAAATATTAGTATTAATCAATAAATTAATAAGAAATAAAAAATTATTAAAAATTAAACAAATAAAAGATTATTAAATCAATATAAGAATAAAATACAGTCATTTTAAAATAAAAAATTTAAAATTTAAAATTATCTATAAATTAAAAGATGGAAAAATTTTTAGCTAAAAAGGAAATTTCTAAAAATTAGAAAATATTAATAAAAAAAATTAATTAGTCACTATTAAAATAAATAAATTTTAATAAAGAAAAAAATGATCAATTATAATATGTAAAATAACATAAAGCATACTTAATATAGCAACTTTAATATATGAATAATCTATATGAAAGGAAACCAAAGAAGCATCTCCTATTAAAGAAATGGTTTTAAAATTAAAAAAATAATGTGAAATAATAATATCAAAATAATTGAAAAAATAATATTAATTGAATTAATAATAGATTTATAAGAAAATTAGTATTTAATTAAAATAGATATTTAAAAAAAATTATTAACTTTAATAAAATTAATTTAGATTTATAATTTGTAATTAAAAAGTATAAATTCATAAATTATTAAAATTAAAAATAATTTAAAGCATGATTTAAGTATTTTTTTCAATGAAATAATAAATAAAGAAAATATTTATATTTATACATATTAATAATAATTAAAAAAGATAAAATAAATAAATAATAAATTAATTTATCAGATTTAATATCAAAAAAATTAATTATTTTATTTACATTAAAATATTCTATATTATAAATAATAAAATCAATCATTAAAAGTTTAAATAAAATAATATTAAAAGAAAACTTAGCATTCAAATAATCAAAATGAAATTTTGATTTTCAAAAATTAAATTATAATTTATTTTAAAAATATCATAAAAATCAAAGTAATAAATAAACTAATAATTTACTTTATTAATTATGGATAAAGATAGCTTTTAATAGATAATAAAAAAAAGAAGTAGTTATAGGAACTTAAACAAAAGATCATTTAAAAAAAATTTAGACTTTATTATATTAGACCCAATTATAAAATATTAGATTCAAACTTGATTCAAACTTGATATATAAATGTTGAGTAAAAAGAAATCACAAATTTAAATTTAAAATTCATAATTGATGATGAAATGTAAACAAATAAAATAAGAAAAATAATAATTGAAAAAATATTTCCATGATGCTCATTAAAGAAATGATCAATTATCTAGAAAATTTCAAAATCTTTAATATAATTTGATTGAATGTTCAAGACGATATTAAAGTATTAAACATAAATATTAATAATTAAATAATTAGAAAAATAAATTATAGGTTAGGCTTAATTAAAAGCCAAAATAATAACTAAAATTTACTTTTGAATAACCTAAAAGGAATGTAATGAATAAAATATAATAAAAAATATAAATTTAGCAATACAATATTTTAACTAAATAAAAAATTTAATAATTGAAGAATAAAATATTTGATTTATAATAAAAGAGTTATGAAAAAGATAAAAAATTAAGATAACAAAATTATAAACATCTTTAAAAAATATAAATGTATTAATACTCTATTAGATAAAAATAAAATTAAATTAAATAAGTATAATAAGCTTTAAGAAGTAGTATTTCACAATCTAAAAAAAATTAGCAAGATAA
>NW_028291952.1:0-34988 GCF_963383615.2 Lipophrys pholis | reverse complement strand
CCCAACCCCAACCCCAACCCCAACCCCAACCCCAACCCCAACCCCAACCCCAACCCCAACCCCAACCCCAACCCCAACCCCAACCCCAACCCCAACCCCAACCCCAACCCCAACCCCAACCCCAACCCCAACCCCAACCCCCGCAATATGAAGGGAAACCAGTAGAATGTGATCATCATCATCCAAAAGTAGAATGAGAACCATGATCAACATCAAAATGTGTTAGAACTTGAAAATCCTGAAAGAGACAGGCAGTCTTCAAAAAATGGGATATTTTTCAAGGTAGAAAAAACACACACCCCCATATATCTTGAGACTTGTTCTGAAGATTACACATAGCGTCGAATTAGCCAATTTGATAAGAAGTTGAAAGCCCTTTGCTAACAAAGGTTTTCTGATCAAGCAGCTAGAGCCTTCAAAGATCTTAGGATACTACTCGATACCATGAACGAATAATGCAAGCTAGGATGATAGCAGAGATAAAAAACGCAGTAACTGAAACTGTCTGTTTTTGTTGACTTTCGTCAGTGGATAGGGATAAGCTGTTCCGTATCATACAGTAAAAAACATTTTGACCACAGCTAACTAAATGTTATAATTCCTCTTATCAAACATTTATGTAAGGTATGGCGAGTTGACATTAAGACAACCAATGGGTTCACAGAGCTCTACACTACACCCATGCTGTTCGATCTGTACGTTTCATCGAGCAACTTGATTCAGCTGGACTCTTTACTCGCATGTTTGCTGACAATCTTATTGTGATGGCTCAGAATAGCCAAATCACAACCTTTCACGAAGTTTGTTTAGGCGTGTGGATAAACAACTACTCAATGAACACCTGCTCATATTACCAATTACCAACTCTGCTTTGAATCCTATCTCCACCAAAAAGACCAACTAGGCAATTGGCTGTTATACACCAGGACCAAAAGACGTTGGCGTGAAACCTTCCATGGCTTCAATATTTTAATTTTACTGCCTAATATGCTAATATAAAAAACATGGACAATGTGGTTAAAATACGAAATCATGAAGAGAGATTGGAGTGCATCAACTAGTCCGAATAAAACTACATATTTCAAGCGTTGTCATTCAATCGAACGCCACTGTCCTTCTTACATGCTTCCATTCTAGAAGTTTCTGAGGGCCCGGCAAGTAATTGTCTTCAAGTGTCTACGACAAGGGGGCAATAACCTGGTAATAATGGAAACCATCGCATAAATGCTGATTGGATCAATCCTTACACGTAGTCTGTTTGTGCTTTTTTGGTGTTTAGAGTTTAGTTACCAAACAATGAAGTAAGTGAAGTTAAATAGGTTGGCTCTATATTTTTTAGAACAGCAATTGGTAGTGCTGCAGTCGGGTCAAATCTGTTCGTTTTTCAATAAGAAGATGGTGCAATGCCATTCTAACCTGGCCATGGTGCTACTATAGGAGCGGAATGTAGAGCAAGCTCATTTACATCTTTCAAGAGGACTGGCTTTGTGCCAGCTATTTAAGTTAGAAGATCTCTAGGTGAACCTTTATTAGCAGTTTGGGCTTTTTTATTATTATCAAGGAAATTTAAAGCAGGCAGTTTAATATCATTCAAAGTTTGTGTCGGGGTTTTGCCAAAAAACTCTAGATGCTAAGGCAATCCACACCAGACAAGTTACAGACCAGCTCCAACGATTTAATAAGAGCTACACTGAAATCAAACTCATTCTGCTTTCATAGCTTCAGCTGCCAGTAGAAAAAGCATTTGTCTAAATGTTTGAGAGCCTCGATTCGCAACTGGCTCTAGAACTGGTGAAATAATACTGTCCCAAAAAGCTAGTCATCACTTTCTTCACCAACATCTACGATAATTATGAAATAGGAAGTTTAGCCTAGTGCTAGGATGTCAAACGATATTAGCCTTAGGTCTTTCCTGGCTATTTAAAGACAGATGTATATACTAAAGGGCTAGGGAAGATAAGACAGAAGCGAGAGATTAATCGAGAGAATGGGAATAAGGTGACTCGCATAAAGCTTAACCATCAATCCAAGCATATTTCAGCTCCCATTCAGAGCCGAGTACTTATATCACATCTTTCTCACAGCAAGTTCAATAGTTATGGATAGGAAATTGTAGCAGAGAGATAGCATCTGAAACTGCAAGGTCTGCACAGAATATTCCAGAATTTGGTGAAGAGTGTGTTTCGTGCAGATAAATGGGTTCAAAAGTCAAAGTCTACTGCTACTCTCACCAATCAATCAAAATGATTAAAATAAATAAATTATATTACGAATCATCCCTTAAACCTTATTACTTGCAAATAATGGTCTTTCTAGCTAGAGATGTATATCTACTCGCTACCCATTTCCACCCACCCTCCAGGTCCTCCAATCACCATTCTCTTCTCAAAACTCAATGATCTACGCTTGCTCGATTCCTTCCAAAGCGAGCAAGTTCCATCTCTTGACACTGCAGCAATGTGATACTTGTCATGCATCCTCCCCCTCACCGCCCTGACAATACGAGTCAGATGTGCTTCAATCAAATAATTAATTTCGAAAGGAGGCCGATTGTCAAAAGCTATAATGTGTCCAGTCTCTAATGCTGCAATTGTGGTTCCTCCTTTAGCATCGAGGGAATAGACATGTGCTCTTGAAAAGGTGGGTTGAATCAAGTGGTTAAGGTCTGTAGAATGCAAGGTTTAAAAGGTGTCAGTGTTAAAGAACACTACCTTGCAATCAAATCCACTTGAGATGGCCAATCCTATATCATGCGATACAGTAGCTGTGATTGTGAAGGGAATAGCATCGTGCTTGTGAATTAGTTTTGATCCTGCCCATATTTCATTGGAATCGTCAGCAGTCAAAATTGTTCCCTTGGCAGTCACTGCCACAGAATTTATTTCTTCCGATCTATTGCACACTTCCTTTGCTTAAAGTGACAAAACTTTTTAAGTTCTTAAATCAAGGGAAACTACCTTGCTTCCTACACCTGTAAGGATTCCATGCTCTGAAAAAGTCAAATTTGAAGATTGCCCTTCAAGTGACTTGGAGGCATATAACTTTACGGGCTTTATAGTGCGAGAGTCCCAGATGCGAACGGTGTGGTCGGTGGAATTGGTGGCTAGAATGGGATGATGAGTAGAAAGGGAGAACGATATAATGGGAGCATTGTGTAGATTGCATTTTTAGAGAAGAACTTATGATTCCATTGAGAAGAAAGAAAGATAAAAGTGGATAATTGGAAATAATATAATATTTATCAATGCAATCTTGAACCATGCCTTGAACCTCTCACTTCATGCTATCCTAACTTCTTCTTTAAACTCAATCAGCCTAATCACTACCTGGACAATAAGTTTTAAGAATCCCAGGTTGAGATTGAGAATGAAGAGGAGTTAGAATAGATCTTTAGCAGTTCTTATTCAAAGAAGAAATTTCTATTGAATTAAACTCGTAATATTAAATTCAAAAATGCAAAAGTTTTGTACCAAGTTCAACATCTAAAGAAATAATTTCGTATTCCACAAATTCAAGGCTGCTACTTCCTTTAAATTTTTGCAGAAACTAGACAGCATCCCAGCTTGGATTATTCTTCATAGGGACATCAGAGATCAACTTATTGATTCCTTCTTAGCTATCAAGAACAGTCCATAGCGAGTTCGAACCTCTCCAGCCTCACCAATGCAATCTGCTCCGAAACCAATATCTCCAATGCAATAAACTGGAGAACTAAGCAATATATGTGTAGCAAATATAGTAGTACATGTGGCTTCATTAGCAAACATCAATCTTGACAAGCGCATGATTACTTCATTTCAACTATTTCCCAACCATCGCATTCTTTCCACAGCCCTTGAGCTGGAAGAATCTTTTCCTTAATATTCTAGTACTGAATGTTATCCTTTGTTCAACCTTAAGACTGAGGATCACATTCATAGCAGAATTGCTCTTAACTTAGCCCCCATGAGACTACGGCCTTCCATCTACAAAGCTATAGACCCCTCTCACTTCAACCCCTACCATCACTCACACCACGGGAATGAGAGAAAGATCAAACACTCCTAGCCTAACTATCACCAGCACTAGGCTACACGACCACCATGAGTTCAGTAAATAGAACTGTCCAGCCACAAATCTGTGATGATTTTGATAATTATAATTAATAAGATGGAAGGTAAATTAAAGAGGCACGAACAGTCGAAAGAAAAGTACAAGTACTATGAGGACAACAAGCGCAATGATCTAAAACTCAGAGAACTTAAGGGAGAGTCCTCAGCTATTCATCTCCCTAAGCCTGGCTAGTATCTCATCTTCACTCACAAGGATAAAAAACCGCCTCTCAGTACCCCACTCAAATAAGGGAGGCTCTCTTCAGGGAAAGTCGGCAGCTAGAGCGGACGCATGTTCGAGAATGATGAAGAGGTGCAATTTTAGTAGGAGCTGATCATGGACAAGGTAGTTTCAAAGAACTAATAGCCTGCAGTCACCAAAAATTTGAAGTTCATCGTTAAGAAGCAGAACATGAGGTTGTTCTCACCTTCCTCTTAGGCTATCAAAATGGCTGTGGAGGATAACGCAGATAATGTCGATCGACTAAAAAGCATTTCAGGCAAAAGACAGACTGAGCCCAACTAAATGATAAAGCCCACTCTCACCCGTCCTCTTTCATCTGCCATCCTTTCTGAAGCGATGAAGAAAGAACGAGTAAGCAGTCCTGATCGACTTAAGCTTTTCAAAAAGGCTTTTGAATTCGACAAGCAACAACTGGAGGAAGAGAAGTCCAGTAAGCCAACATCTTATATAGTACGTTCTAAGCATAGTTCGATGAGGTACTTTGGGGGATACAAGACGATGAGAGTGGTGCGTGATGATTTGGAGAAAAAGAATGTAATAATAAGTAAAGTGAGTCCGTTTCTGACCACCTTCAAATGCATTCAAGAGTAAAAACGAAAGGACTAACTAACCGAAGAGCCCCCCACTTCTTTCCTCCCTTTGGATTTCTATCTGATGGATTAATAAGAATTGACCCCAGACAGGCTAATCGAGAAGTTCCGCAATCCTCAATTTTAAAAGACATATGGCATGTCCAAGTGGTTCGACAACAAGGGCAACTTTGAGTGGCGACGCTGCTAGGTCATTAATTACGAGCCCCGATCTGAACGCTTCTTAATCAAGTGGTTCCACTCAGGCAATCAGAAAACTGTCTCCCGATCCAACTTGCGCTTCGAAGAAGAAAATATGACTGAATTCGAAACGAAAATCGCTCGAGCAGAGAGGTATCGAGAGTGTTCAGAGATTTTTATGCGTTACAACTACATGGTGGACATAATGGATACTCCAACCGACACTCTGCAGGATAATGTCACTATCCTTTCAAGGATCAATGCTCTGGTTAATGGCTGTTCCTTCATACTGCGCAAGCCAAGGGACTTAGTGTCCTTCGTAGAACTGGATGACAAAGTTCGCTATAATGCTCGCAATTATATTTTCGAGCTAGAACTAGGACCCAATTTGAAAAAGCAGTGGAAATTTAACAAAGCACAGGCGAGTGAGTTATGGCGGGAGATAGAGGTGCTTTATGTGCGCACCAACCATCAAATCGAGTTCAATTTCACCATGCCCTACTCCTACAAGAAGCGCAAACTGTTCTGTGGCTTCATCCCAGACATCTACTTCATCCCCATCATTTCCCAACCATCCAAAGTCACAACTCGCAAAGGCTGCCTCTAGGTGGATAGCGACTTCTAGAGCTTCCTCTAAACATTTAGCTAAATCAGCAGTAAGGCCTACATAGCCAACAATTAAATGGTCCTCATCATGCAGCATTTCGAGCTGAACAGCAAGAAGATACACTAGCAGTCACTCGTCCCCATCGGCATCAACTTCCCAGTCGATCTCCAGGATTTCATCGAGAAATGGAGGCGGCAGATCGAGAACTCAGTCAGAGTAGCCATGAACAAGGTAAACTAGAGTGAGGAGCAAGTAACCCGTTCTCTTAAGGAGACGAGGTACAAAGTTGAAAGGGCTATGCAGCTAGGTTTGACCGTGAATACCGATTACAAACGCAACTATAAGCGCTTCCTATTCCTTTTGAACCATCGATACTAACTCACCTTCAGGGACCACTTCACTGAAAACTGCAGTTAGATATTTGCCATCTTTGAGCGCAGTTTGAATGCCTTGCGTAAAGTGAACAATCTTGATCTGGATGATGAGCTGCACGATCTGACTATAGAGCAGATAGTGAAGTACATGTAGAGCTTTGATTTCTACCCAGTGACTCGAAAGGATCTGTTGGTTGAAGTGGAGGTAACTCGGAACGAGGCAGGGAACAGCATCACCACTACCCCACGAGTGGGTGCCGTCTTCACTGAAATCCGCAATACTTTCAACCTGATTATCCACGAGGAAGATAAAATTCAGTCGATTGGCCACTTAGAGTATCAGACACGTGATTCTAAGAGGATGATCGTCTCAGACTAGGACAACCCTGTCTATGAACTCATGACAGCTCACTTCTCAGCTATCCTCGCACAGCACCGCCGCTTGATCAATTGCTATCTCTACCATCTAATCGATCGCTTTGAGGGACTCCTTGAGTACAGTCCCTAGGCTAAAAAGAAGGCTCTGAGAAAGTCTACTTTTGAGGAGTTTCATACGGAGTTGCGTCTGTGTAAAGGACTTATGAAAGAACTAGAAAGGGTTATGCTGCCTCGTAGCTTTCGACTAGGCCTTCTATGGGTGGACTGTGAGGGGATTAAGAACTACTTGCGCAAACGAATCAGCGAGATAACTGACTAGATCTACCGACTGCTGATTGACAAGATCCAGCGTGAGAATGACAAGCTGTTCAAAATAATTCAAGAGACCAAGGGTAAGCTGGACAAAGAGGCTGAGAACTTGTAGGAGCTGGAACAGTTGAGGACCTATGCAAAAGAAACATTATTCGTGGAGCTGAACAGCATCTATGCACGAGTGAACTAGATAATGAAGAAGATGGACCTCCTCTCTGAAATGAACTACAAAATCAACTACAAGGATTTCGAAAAGAGCTGGGAAATTTACTCTGAGCCTCTCAAGGTGCGTCGCTAGCAAGAAAGGTGTCTCAAGCGTCTCCTTGTCAGCTAGCGCAAGTTGGGGGAGGAATTGCAAGCAGATCAGATCGCCATCGCTGTCGATATTGACAACATCTCACGCAAACTCGAAATCTACATGCAGGAAAATGATCTTGAACACCTCGATCATGTCTCATACTAAATCAGTGTGCTAAGTGAGGCGATTAGCAGCACCCTGGTCCAGGCTGACGTCATCAACCGCAGAGAAGCCATCCTCAACTGGAAGCCCACTGACTTCAAGGACTTGTAGAAGATAAAGTAGCAGTTCACTCCTTACGAGAGAGTCTGGGGCTTAGCAAAGCAGTATCAGATAACCATCCCAAGCATCTTAAAGGGGCCACTCTCCTCTCTGAACAGGGAGAATATCATGCAGGAAATCCAGTAGGCCTGGAATGATCTTTTCTCCCTGTAGAAAAATGAGTTTAAAATCGTTTCGCACATGCTCCAACTCACTAGGCAGGTTCGTAAGCAGTACGAAAGCTTCAAGCCCTACATTCCCCTCATCAATGACCTGCGCAACCCAGACCTGCGCACTCGTCACTGGAAGAGACTAGCAGAGCTGACTGGGATTGTAGAGTTTGAGGACGGGAGTGAAGTGACGCTAGAGTCGTGTTTGGAGAGGGGCATTGAAGGCTTCAAGGAGGACATCAGGGACATTAGTGAGATCGCTTCAAAGTAGCTTGACTTCTAGAAGATACTGAACCGAATGAAGAGGGACTGGAAAGAAATCAAGTTTCGTCTAGGGGAGTATCCTGAGGCAGAGACCTGGGTTCTCAAGGACGTAGACAAGATCCTGGAAAAGCTGGATTAGGACACAGTTCGCACTCAAGTCATCATCTCTTCCCCCTTCATCAAGTTCCTCTAAAACGAAGTGCTCAACTGGCGCAACCAGTACTTGTTCCGTGCCATTTAGACCATTGAACTGTGGATGAAGGTGCAGAAGAATTGGCTCTACCTACAGCCCATCTTCAGCTCTCCTGATATCATGTAGTAGCTGCCCAGAGAGGGTTCTAAGTTCAACTCAGTCGAAAAAATGTGGAAGAGCATCATGGCGCAGACTCGAACCCAGCCTAACGTCATGGAATGCGCTCAGGGGAAGTTCCGGGACTCATTCATAATGATGATCGAGCAGCTAGACTCCCTCCTTAAAAGCCTAAATTAGTATCTCAACGGCAAGCGTCTAGCCTTCCCTCGTTTCTACTTTCTTTCAAACGAAGAGCTGCTGTAGATTTTTTCGAAGGCACGAATCGTCACATCGGTTCAGAAGCACCTCCCTAAGTGCTTCGAAGGAATAAACTTAGTGACTTTTTCAGAACAGATCGACCATGCACTGGCCATCAACTCATTTGACGGATAGAAGATCCAGCTCAAAGAGCCTGTAAAGACCATGGAGAATGGTGCAGCAAGGCCGGTCTAATTGTGGCTAAACGAACTGGACAAAGCGAGCAAGGCCTCTCTTTCGAGTCTGCTGATTTCCAACTTGCCTGACTGTGTAAAGGAGTGCGGACAACTGATTCACCTCCATGAAATGCTGATGTGGACTAAACTGTCTGAAGAAGCTCTTGCACAGCGTGAGAAACTAGGGACTCTGATCCAATCTCTGGAAAAGAAGATTGAAGGACTGGTAGAGCAGATAAGGAAGGAGGACTCGACAATCCGATTCAAGACCCTAACAGTGATGGTGATCCTGGTGGTACACAATAAAGACGTGCTGGCTGAACTCCACGCCAAAGATAAGGGATAGACCTCATTCGACTGGCAGGCTCAAATGCGCTACTATCTCAATAAAGATGTCCTCAGCATCTTGATGATTAACACCAAACAAATCTATGGCTGGGAGTATCTTGGCAACCAAGAAAGACTAGTCATCACTCCTCTCACTGATCGTTGCTACCGGACTCTCATGAGTGCCATGCAGCTCTGTCTTGGAGGAGCCCCTGAAGGACCTGCCGGCACAGGCAAGACTGAAACCACCAAGGACCTTTCCAAGGCCATCGGGAAGCATTGCGTAGTGTTCAACTGCTCTGACAGCCTGGATTATATCGCCATGGGCATGTTCTTCCGAGGACTAACATCTTGCGGGTCATGGGCTTGTTTCGACTAGTTCAATAGGATCGAGGTGGATGTGCTGTCAGTGATAGCTCAGCAGATTTCTTGCATCCAAACAGCTCTGCTCAAGGAGAGCTCGAACAAATTCCCAGCCAAGTCCTTCTACTTCTAGGGAGACACTGTGCCGTTGGACTTGTCATGCGCCATTTTCATCACCATGAACCCCGGGTACGCTGGCCGGTCCGAGCTGCCCGACAGCATGAAGGTGCTTTTCAGGCCTGTCGCCATGATGATTCCTAACTACGAGATGATCACCGAAATAATCTTTTACTCGTACGGGTTCTCAGCCTCCCGAGAACTCAGCATAAAGATTGTGAACGGACTGCGCCTCGCATCCGAGCAGCTCTCTTACCAGTCGCACTACGACTTCGGCATGCGTGCTGTCAAATCCATCATCAGCAAGGCTGGCAAGTTAAAGAGGTATGCTCAGGGAGTCGATTAGTATAAACTAGCTGCCAACGCATTCGCCGACTGCACTGTCCCCAAACTCACTTCCCGCGATGTCCCCTTGTTCCAAGCCATTGTCTCTGATCTGTTCCCCGGTATTTCCCCCGGCGATGAAATTGCTGACAGCTTCTCTCAGGCGGTTGAGGAAGCCGCCAGGACTCTGGGGCTGACTATTCAGTCAAGGACTTTAGTAAAGCTGAATGAACTCAACTAGACTCAGTCCAGTCGGCATGGAGTGATGGTGGTGGGCGCTACCATGACAGGCAAAACGGCTCTCATTAAACTGCTGTGTCTGGCCCAGAAGTATCAGCTCAAGCAGCTCAATCCCAAGTCGGTCATGGAGAATTTCCTTTTCGGAAAAATCGAGCCCATCTCTGGGGACTGGCAAGATGGCATTGCCGCCAAGGTGATTCGAGACTTGGTGGAAGAACGCATCTACCATGAAGAGTTGAGGAAGGAGGATGCAGAGTCGAGCTGGTTCATGAAGGACTGGGTGCTGTTCGATGGACCAGTGGATTCAATTTGGATTGAATCCATGAACAGCTTGCTAGATGACAACAAGAAATTGTGTCTCACAAACGGATAGACCATCAAGATCTCCAACCAAATCAACATCGCCTTTGAGGTCGATCACCTCAAGGAAGCCTCTCCTGCAACTGTCAGTCGCTGCGGGATGGTCCTGCTAGAGCAGAACGACCTCACTTGGACAGCCTTGATCGAGCCATGGATGGACAGGCTAGTCGCTCCTCTCAGAACTCCAAGCCATGTGCAGTTCTACTACTAGATGTTCAAGCACATACTTTAACCGATTGTGCAGTACATGACTGGGGATTACAGGCCTCAGCAAAGCTTCGTCAACTCAGTTAAATGGTTCCTAGTCATCTTCCTTCGACTCTTCTAAGCTATGCTTCTCAAAGAAAAGACCAGGGAAATCATCATGCAGGAACTCACTCTGTAGGAGGAAAAGGATCGGAGGCGCAAAATCGATGCAGAACTGGAAGGTCGGGAACAACCTGTGGCACGACCTGTCCATGAAATCACTTAATCAGAAAAGAATTAATTGTTCGCCATGTTCCTCATGTCCTTGATCTGGTCCTTTGGTACGGCACACGACTAAGAGGCTCGCAAGGGCTTCGGTAAAGAACTTAAGCACATTTACAAGCGTGCATTCCAAATTTCGATAAAGGGACTGGGAAAGGACGTACTGCCTTCTGACGACTGCAACCTGTTCGACATCTGTTACAAAGGGAAAGTGTGGACAAGCTGGATGTACGGGAACGAGGCGGAGATTGGGGAGGATGTAAAATTCAGCGAGATCTTTGTGCCGACGATTGAATCGATAAGGCACCAGAACATAATCCACTGCCTGCTGACGCATGACTGTCCAGTGATGATTTTTGGGAAAACTGGTTCAGGAAAGACAATGATAACCAAAAAGATACTGTTTGGGGTGGACCAGAACAAGTACCTACTTACCTTGACCTGCCTCAATGCCACCACCACTCCCTTCCAGCTGCAGTAGGCCTTCGAGTCCAAGTTCTAAAAACAGAAGCGCAGGAAGGGAGTCTTCGGACCCATGATCGGCACCAAGAACATCATCTTCATCGACGACTTCAACATGCCTGCCAAGGAAAAGTATGGAGCACAGCCTCCTCTCGAACTGATCAGGCAGTGGATGTCTTCAGGCGGATGGTACGACAAAAGCACGTTGGAGTTCAAGAGCATCGAGGACATCGTGATGATTGGGGCAATGGGACTATCAAGACCTGCGATTTCTGAGCGGACAGTGCGCCATTTCAACCTCATCTACTTCAACGAGCTGGAGGACGAGACCCTGAAGACCATAATCAGTAAGATACTAGGGTGGGCCTTCAAAGACTTTTCAGGCAATATTATTGCCATCATAAAGCAACTGTCACGTGTGGTGGTCAATCTGCACAAACTGGTCTGCAAGGAGTTTCTCCCCCTGCCTCGCAAAAGCCACTACATCTTCAACCTCCGCGATATGATCCGCATCACTGAAGGACTCTGTAAGGCTGACCATACTTTCTACAACAGCCTGCCCGACCCCCGTCGCAAACTGCTCCTTCTCTGGGTCCACTAAAATATCTGCGAGTACTCGGACAGACTCTGCGAAAAGAGTGACCGAGTCAAGTTCTTCTACTCCATGAACAACGTCCTCCTCGAGGAGTTTCATCTGCGCTTCAAGGAGGTGGTCGAGGACGAACCTGGCCGTGAGACCAAGGACGAGTAGGATATGACTTCCTTGTCGGTGCTGTTCGGCGACTTCGGAAACCCCGACAGCAAGTACATCGAACTGGGCACCAAGTAGCAGATAATCGCTCTGGTCAACAAGTTCATCAGCAGCTACAATGAAGGGAAGAATGACCGAATCAACATAGTGCTGTTCGATTAGGTACTCTCCATGCTGACGAAAGTTAACCGGGTCCTGAGCAAGCCCTACGGTCATCTCATGATCTCCAGTCTGGGGGGAGTGGGAATGAAGACCATAACGAGGTTGAGTACCTTCATGCAGGGACTGACACTGTTCGAGCCTGTGCACTAGAAAGAAGAGGCGTACGAATGGAGCGAGTATGTGAAGAAGCTTCTGCGGTCAGCAGGGTATCGGCAGGATGGGAGTGTGCTGCTGATGACTGGGTAGCTGACCAACCGCAACCTGTAGGACGTGAACAACCTGCTAAACATAGGGTAGATCCCGAACCTGTTCAATGGGGACTAGAAAGAAATGCTGATAATGGACATCAAGTAGGAATCCCGCACCTCTCTTAACTACCTGCAGGTCTGGGAACTGTTTGTCTTGAGGGCTCGTTCCAACCTCCATATCATCAATGTCATCTCTCCAGTCGGCAACTCCCTCACCCTCAAGATCCGCAACTTCCCGTCTCTCGTCGCCTGCTCCACCTTCCTCTGGCTCTTCCCCTGGAGTGAAAGTGCACTGTTCGAAACCCAGCACTGGCACTTCGAGAGGCACCCGGCAGGAGAGAGCGAGCTGCAGGCGAGACTGGGTCCGTGCTTCGTGATGTTCCACCAGTCGATCGAGGGGTGTCTGCAACAGTACCTGGATGAGACAGGACTGCACTTCTACATAACGCCTATGACCTACCGCAAATTGCTTGACTGCTTTTCAAGGATAGAGGAGACAGAGAGAGAGAAGATCAACGTGCAGCGTACCAAGTATATTGAAGGAGTGATGAAGCTCAACACTTGTGCCGAGGTTGTCGACCACCTCAAGGACGAACTCGAGGAAATGCGCCCTTTCCTCGCAGAAAAGAACAAGGCTGCTGAAGAAACCCTCCACATCGTCGAAATTTAGAACGCAGAGATCAAGCGAGAAACCATGCAGGTCCAGGAGGAGGAGGAGTGCATCAAGGTCAAGGCTGAAAAGGCAGACCGAATCAACTGTGCTTGTCAGGAGCGCCTTGATTAAGCCTTGCCAATGCTTGAGGAGGCCATCAAGGCACTCAAGACCCTCGAGATGAAAGACTTCGTTGAGATGAAGACCAACAGGCATCCAACTCCCCCGATCCGACTGACAATGGAGAGTGTGCTACTGATGATCGGGAAGCAAGTGGACAAGCCTAAGAAGGGAAGTTACGAGGACGCAGTGTGGGGGGCAGTGCTGAAGGAGCTGAGTGACCCAGGCAAGTTCATAAAGAAGGTAGAGAGTTATAAGATTAGTCAGGTGACTGAGAAGATGATCGACCGAGTGACTAACTTCTTCAAGAAACATGAGGAACTGACTTTCCAGGCAGTCGAAATGGCTTCGAAGGCATGTCTAGGCCTCTTCAAGTGGGTTCAGGCCATGCACAAGTACTACTTTGTCAACAAGGAGATCGAACCACTCCGAGCAGATCTAGCTGAAGCTCAAAGGCAGCATGAAGAGGCGAAGGTCTAGCTCAACAAGAAAAGACAGGTCCTGGCTGACATGATTGAGAAAGGACGGGTCTTGAGTAAGAGGCTGGATTAAGAAACTGCTGAGAAGAATGCTTATAAAGCACAGATCCAGGAGTGCGAATCAAAGATACAGCGCTCTCAGAAGCTCACCAACAGTCTCTCGGGCGAGAAGGAGCGCTGGAAGAATTAGGTTTAATCACTTACTCTAAAGCTGCAAGAAGTTGTGGGCAACATCGTACTCAGTGCAGGCTTCATGACCTATCTCACTGCCTTCAGTCCATCCTTCCGCTAAAGGATTCTGAGCACCTGGATCAACAAGTTGAAGGCGGAGTCCATCGAGCATGACAGCAACTACTCCATTATCAGCTTTCTCGGAGTGCAGATTGAGATCCAGGAGTGGAAGCTGGTGGGTCTGCCCCTTGACTCAGTGTCGCAGGAGAATGCCATCTGCATGAAGCACAGCCACTTGTTCCCCCTCATCATCGACCCTCAGGAGCAGGCCCTCAAGTGGCTGAAAAGGCTCTACAACAGGAATTAGTAGAAGCAGATGCGCTGCGTCAAGAAGAACCTGCAGGCTGAGATCGAGACGGCTCTTGCAGCCGGCTCAGTCCTCATCATCTACTCCATGCCTGAAGCACTCGACTCCTACTTCGACAACGTGCTCTGCCGAAACTACCGGCACACCATCGAGGGAAACCTTGTTCAGGTGGGCTCCAGCACTGTCCTGTGGGAGTAAGGGTTCAAGTTGTTCATGATAACTTCCGAGCAAACCCCGCACTACAGCCCAGACACCCTCAGCAAGGTGCTGCTTGTCAACTTCAGCCTGACTCGTAAGGCCCTGACTGACCAAATGCTGAGCAACATCGTAAAGGAGGAAGACCCCAGTCTGGAGGACGAGATGCTGCGGATCATGGCTGACAACACGGAGCATGCTGTGCGACTGGAACTGATAGAGGAAAAGATCCTGAGAGAACTCAAGCAGGCCAACGGACCCAAGATGCTGGAGGATGACCGACTCGTCAGCACGCTCTCTGACTCCAAGGATACTGCCATTGAAATATAGCAGCGGATGAATTAAGCAGAAATCACAGAGCGCCGGATCAATAACGTCAGGATGAACTACGAGCAGGTGGCCCATTTTGCATCCGGCCTTTTCTTCAAGCTGCTCCCCTTGAGCAAGCTGAACCACATGTACAGGTTCAGTTTGGACAACTATGTCCGAATCTATCGCAAGGCAATCAAGCAAGCCGACCGCACTTCCAAGAACTTGAGGCAGCGTGCAGGCTACATCGCAGAGTCGTTCAAGAAGTGTGTCTTCACCGAAATCTCACGATGCCTGTATGGCAAGACAAGCTCTTTTTCACCTTCATGCTGATGATAAACACCATCGAGTGTGAGAGCACTCTTGATCAATCACTGCTCCGGTTCTTCATCAGTGACACTATCGATTCCCCTACTCCTCCCCCAGTCACAATGATCGAAGAGGACAGCTCTGTAAAGGCCCCAGAAAAGCCCAACCCCATTCCTGCCTAGCTTTCTGATGCAGCCTGGACCACCATCCTGAAGCTGTCTGGACTGCCCAAGCTGTAATCACTGCCCACTGAGATCGAGAGTGCTCCTGAGATGTGGGAGCACCTCATCCGCCACGTGAAGGAAATGAAGGACATGCCTGCCATCCTCAGCAATCCCTTAGCCTACCTGTGCTTTGTGAAGGTGGCTGCCCCACAGTTCATCGTGAGGGCTATTGAGAACATGATCGTAAAAGTGCTGCCATGCCCTGCCAACCCTGACTTCTTCCTCCAGCCACCTAGCACTGACCTGGTCGAAGTGTACAACGACGCCAACCCTTACACTCCAGTGCTCTTCCTTCTCTCGTCCGGAGATGACCCCAGGGAGGAACTCAGCAAGATGTCCATCGAACGAGGTAAGCTACTGGAGACCCTGTCCCTGGGTAAGGGACAGGGTCAGATTGTGGAGAAGGCCCTACTTCAGAATATAACAAGCGGGGGATGGGTCTTGCTGCAGAACTGCCACTTGGGAATCTCCTTCCTGCCCGGCTGTTCTAGATCCTGGAGATGGTCAGTGCCGACCATAACATGAAGGAGAAGCACAGAACCACGCACATTGACTTTCGCACCTTCATCACAGCCACTCCAGTCGACAACTTCAACACAGACATCATCATGAACTCAGTCAAGCTCACTCGAGACCCACCGAAGGGAGTCAGAGCCAACTCCAGCTCAGTGCTGCAAGCGCACACCTCGACCAAGCTCGAGAAGAAGTTCTACAACTAGAGCAGCTCAGCCAGTCCTTGGCATACCTTGCTTATGGGACTGTGCTTCTTCCATGGAGTGATCCGGTAGCGCAGGAGGTTCGGTGCGCTCGGCTGGAACATCTCCTACGACTTTAACAACTCTGATTTCAAGATCTCCATGCGCCATCTGAAGAGCATGGTTGAGAGCAGTAGTTAGGACATCCAGTTTGATGCACTCTACTACCTCACTGCAGAGTGCTACTACGGGGGCAAGGTGACCGACCCCTGGGACCGCAGACTCATCCTGACCCTGCTCAAGCAGTTCTACAACACTGACGTGCTAGCCTCCCAGCCTTACTACTTCAGCTCAGTCCCTGAATACTTCATTCCTCAGCCGAACTAGATCGAGATTGTGGAGCTAGGCCTGAACTTCCTATCGGAGCTGCCCGAGTGCAACAACCCCGAGCTGGTGGGACTGTAGCCGGTGGCCTTCATCGCTGCCGAAAAGCATGAGGGGGAGAACTTCATGGCCAACCTCAAGAGGGTTGGGGGCATGCTAGGGGACTCGAACAAGGAGAAGAACTTGATAATCATCGAGCGGACTGACTTCATCCTCTCAGAGCTGGAGGTGCAGTTCTAGAGGGAAAGCACTATCAAGACAAGCTATTACGAGTGTCTCAGCACTGTCCTCCTCCAGGAACTGTCTCGTTTCAAGTCGCTTGTCCAGATGATCCGCAACGGACTCACTTCTCTCCTCAAGGCCTACGAAGGAATCATCGCCATGAACACTGCCCTTGAAACGCTGGCTGAAGCAGTGCTGGTCAACTGTGTGCCAAGGGAATGGATCGACAAGGGGTACTCCTCCCTAAAACCGCTGCTCAGCTTACTGCAAGGATCTGCTGGCCAGGATAAAGTTCATGCAGAGCTGGGAGAAGGAGGGGGTGCCTGATCACTTCTGGATTTCAGGCTTTTACTTCCCTCAGGCCTTCTTCACCGGACTCAGACAGCAGTTCTCCAGACTCAACAAGGTGGAAATCGAGAAGGTAGGCTTCTCCTTCTCAGTCGGGGAGAAGGAGGAACGGCCGAGGGAGGAGGAGGAGGAGGAGGAGGACATGGACCACTCCATCTATGGCATGATTCTGGAAGGAGCCAGGTGGAATCACGAGCTTGGCATGCTGGATGAGTCCAAGCAGCTGATCAGCGAATTCCCCCACGTAAGAGTGTAGACGTGTCTGTCAGAAGAGGCTGAGAAGAAGGACAGCTAGAAGTACGTCTGTCCCCTCTACAGGACGACAAAGAGGCAGGGTGGACTGTCCTCAACAGGGCATTCGACAAACTTCGTGATTGGGATGAGACTGGCTGGCCAGCAATCAGAGTAGACATACATCCTGCGAGGAGTGGGACTGATCTGCCAGACTGATGACTGAAGCATCAGATGAACCATCAAAGCTTTATCAATGCAGAAGGATACAGTCCCTGTTGATACAATAATCATCATGAGTTAGTCAGACAACGACAGTGCCTTCTTCTTTGGCTTTATTGGGGTTGCCTGTGCCTTGGTCTTCGCTAACCTTGGCGCCTCCTACGGCACAGCCAAAAGCGGAGTAGGCATCTGCTCGATGGGCGTCCTCAAGCCCGACCTGATCATGAAGTCAGTCATCCCAGTCGTCATGGCTGGTATCCTGGGCATCTACGGCATGATCGTCTCTGTCATCATCTTCCAGAAAAGTGCCTTTCTGACCAGTCAAGCCCAATGAGTATTCCTACTTCAACGCCTATTCTCACCTGAGTGCTGGACTGTGCTGCGGGTTCAGCTCACTGGCAGCTGGCCTCGCGATCGGAGTGGTGGGGGACGCAGGGGTGCGTGCGAATGCCCAGCAGGAGCGTATTTTCGTGGGGATGATTCTGATCCTGATCTTCGCTGAGGCTCTGGGGCTGTACGGACTGATCGTATCTCTGATCCTGTCGCAGTGAAAGATGCATCAGAATGATACACAGATGCTTGCTCAGTTTAGCCGTGAAATCACCTCCTTCGAACGCTTTATCGCTTTGGCCAGTCGCTACTCCAGGGTCTTAGAGCTGTGCCCCGAGCCATGCGAAACGTAGCTTACGCTTCCTTCCTTCCGAGCCTCGCTCATCATACTCCTGCCTGCGTCTTCCTTGCAGTGCTCCTCAGCCTGCTTGCCGCGGACTGTGTTCTGCGAGTTGCGCAGGTTGGGAGTGCTGGCGTTGACCTGCTTGGAGCTGTCCTCGTGCTTGATGTTGAAGGGGTTGTTTTCGAGCATGTTGTTGCGGAGGTGGCTCAATGAGATCTCCTACTGGTTGGGGTCAGGCTGGTTCAGCCGTGCTTCTGAAGTCGGTCTTGATGACCTCTGAGACAGCTCCAGCTGGCCTGGGTCTGCAGCCCTTCCGAAGCTGCTCCTCAGGTTGCTGCTGGTTGCTGGGTAGTTCAGTGGGGAGTGGGGCCTCTGCATGGGAGGGAATGCAGAAGGGAGGTTGTAGGAAGTGTGTTCAGGCTGGTAGAAAGTGGTCCTGCTCTAGAGTGGGTGGCTGTCGGCTGTGCATACGTAGAGGAGTAGCTGGCATTGGCTGGAGGGTTGGGGTAAACTGGGCCACTACGGATCGCAATGGGAGAAAGCTGCCTGTGAGTCGGGTAGAGGGTTGTAGGTGAGGATGAGGAGACTGAGTAGTGCTAGGCGTGGGGTGGAGAGTAGGCTGGCTGGTAGGTCGTAGTCAGGGCAGGGAGTGGCTGGCAGGACGGATAGGAGTAGGCAGGCTGGGAAGTGTAGGTGGATAGGTTGGTCGTGCGAGGTGAGTACTGGGCATCAATCTTTATCGGGTTGAAGGACTGGTGAGGGGAGGCTCGGATAGTTGAGTGGAGAGTAGTCTGGACAGGAGCATAGGAAGGAGGAGAGTGGATAGGAGCATCGGGAGGAGGAGTGTGCATAGGGGAAGAGTGGAGAGGAGAGATAGGGTGAGGATGGTGAGGATGAGGTAGAGGCTTTTCTAGATACCTGGGGACTGATGGTGTTGGAAGAGAAGTGATGGAACGTAAGGTAGTCCTATTGCTTTCATCAGGGATCAGCTTGGTGCTGGTGGGCTGTTGAGCTGTCTGTTCCTAAGAGTGTTTGTGGGCAGGCTGGTCCACTATGAAATTATCCAGCAACAGTTTCAGCACGCACTCATCATGAGGAGTATCAAGGAGTCTGACCTACTTGAACCTGAGGAAGTACTTGAGCTGTCCTTCAAGGAGGCCAATGTTGCAGGCCTTCCACATGGGCTGGAGATGCAAGCTGTTGAGGTAGCGAGACAGCTCCATGAGTTCTGTCCGGATGGCAGATACACTTGAAATTTAGGTGCGCATGCGGAAAGGGATGTACTCGTAAAACACCTTTATGGAGCTCTCATCCGCACAGAACTGCTAGGTGCTGAAGGTGGCACGGTAGCGCATCAGGAAACGGTGGTCAGTCTTGGCGAACCTGTCAAAGCGCAGTCTTAAGGTCTGGGGTGACTCGTACTCGGGAATGGGAGTGGTGTCCAGCACTGCGATGTGGGAGTAGGACTTGCTGAAGTGGCAGTCGAAGGGGTAGGCGTCCGTTTCAGGCAGTGGCCTGACCACATGGCGGTCTGACTGATCCGAGCCCATGAAAGATACAAATTTGATCGTTCTTGGTTTGGTGGATGTGCCAGGTTTAATTCAATGAAGCTGTTGTTTGACAGAAAGAAAAAACCTGTCTAGGACTTGGCCACACTCGAACCCTTCTAGTTTGGTGGGAAGCCTATTGACAAATTGACGCTTGAGGAACTGCGCCTCCTTAGCAAGGATTACGTCAAGTATTTCAAGTACAGCAGGAAAAAGTTTGACTCTTTGGTCGACGCTTATGAAGCCATCAAGGAAAAACTGGCTCGCCAGGATTAGAGGCAGAGTCTGCAGAACCAGTAGATGAGACAAATGCATAACGAGCAGGAGGAGACCTGCCTCAAACTGAAGTCTCTACAGGGGGTGCTCGACAAACAGTCTCAAGAAGTGCAGCGGTCAAAAAACGAAAGTCTCAAGCATCAGCAACAACTGGTCATGGTGCTTGAGAACAAGCTGCAGCCGAACAGTTATTTCGGAGGGGAGGGGTATCTGAGTAAGCTTGAAGCACATGGATACAACATGCTGCTGGCCTTGACTGCTGCCTTCCAAGAGGACCTGGACATAACCCTCTTTGGAGAAAGTGAGAAGATGGACCAGCTTTCATAAAGTGCACTTTCTGTCTACAAGCATTAGATCACCGTCCTCAAACAGCAGCTTCAGGAAAGGACAGCTGCCAAGGAACTAACCGAAACAGCCACTGCTCCTCACAGTGAGCAGGAACTGGACTTTGTTAGCTAGGACAGACAATGTGAGGACTGCCTGTCCAGCCAGAGGGTCATTCACCAGCTCCAGGAATCTTTGAAGCTATAGGCCAGTAAGACAAGCCAGGTGGAAGAGCACTGTGAGCAACGCGCACAAGGCTGGGCACGAGCCGAGAACAAGCTTTGTGAGGAGAAGGCAGCTCTCCTCCAGTAGTTCATGGGCATAACCGAGCAGCTTGCCTCCCTGACCTCTGAAATAAAGCAGCTCAAGGAGGACAAAGCCACTGGCTAGTAGAGCCTTGCCTCACTAGCCAAGCAGAACATTTCGCTTGACCTTGACCTGCGCAAGCTCTATCTGCAGCGGGAGAAATAAGTCAGTGAGGGTGAGTCCGTGCGCAGGGAGAAGGCTGACCTGGAGGTGAAGCTGGCCATCGAAGTGCACAGGAACTAAGGGCTGGAGGGCAGACTGGCAGGCCTGAGGACAGAGATGCAAAAGCATGAGCAGTCAGTCGAGGAGTGGTTCAACAAGGCAGGCTAGAAAGAAAAGGCACTCTCCTACTCAGAAGAGAAGCTGAAACTACTCAGGCAGGAGAAGCTTGACCTCAAGCACAAACTGTCCCAGCTCGAGAACCACCATGCAGCCAACAACTCACTGCTTGAGGACACAGCCTCACAACTGGTCTCAGCCCAGTAGCAGTGCACACTCCTCTCCTAGGAAGTGCACACCCTCCGAACCACCCTTGCAGCCCTGCAGGAAGAGTCGCGGGCAGCACTCGCCCGGTAAGAACAACTGGCTGCCTAGGTGGAAGAGCTGTAGCTGTTCAGACGCAAGAACGAGAGTCTGCAGGAAGAGTGTGCCAGTCTGCTGAGGAGGAGAGGGACCATTGAGATGATCGACATGTCGAAGGAGAAGGTCAAGCGCATGGCAGACAAGTGCATGCGGGCGCTGGGTATCGTGAGGAAGGAGATCGAGGGGCTTCTGGAGGTGCTGCAGCGAGGGGACAACTACCAGGAGATCCAGGACCGACTGGTGAAGCTGCAGATGCGCTGTTTTGAGATGGATGACATTTTCAGCTGCTACCTGCCATGAGAGATGGTTGTGCACGTAATAAGTATTTTATTGGCAATAGACATGAATCAGCACCAGTCATACGAAGAACTCAGGTAGCTCACTCAGGCACTCGGATCGTGCACTGATCAGCTCACTCTTGAACGTGCTCATTGTTCTCTTCTGGTCGAGTAGAAACAACTCGAGGTGGCTGCACTGATGAGGCAGGTAGGCCTTTCCCATTCACTCTCCTTCTCTGTCCTCTTACAGCACCTGCCTCACGTAACCATCCACCTGAACGAACAGCTCCAAAGGCGATACCAGCACACCAGCGACTAAAACAGGTGACTTCCAAGTGTAATGATCGTTGTTAGCAGGGGCAGTGCTGGCAGTTTGACTTGCCTTAGGTCGGTTGCTGCACCATCATATCGAACTTGGTTCAAGACGGGCCTGTGGTGATGAGATGGCAGATTGTATGGTAGAGGTGCATGCTGACAGAGCTCATACCTTGTTGTTTGCAGTTAGTTAGATAGGGATATAAAGGTAGATGTGGACATCACCTATAGCACTCGAGCTACTTGAAGAGCGTTGTGAGTTTGTCACTTATCTCCATTAGAGCACCTCCCTTCTGGTTGGCCTCTATCGCCCTGGTCCAGAAGTGGAAGATCTCTGGACGCAGCTGCTTGTGCTCCCTCCCCACCATGAAGGTCTCTGCTCGGAACCAGATCCCCGGACTGAAGTAGCAGACCAGGATGAGTTCGAAGAAGCGCATGCCTGCCTCTTCGTTGTCCCTCTGCAGAGAGAGGTTGAGGTTCTCCTCAGGGTTCTTGTTCAGGAAGTTGATGCAGGCTTTGTCCTTCTGGAAGAACTCGACCATGCTTTCACAGACCTAGTCCAGCTTGTGACGCACCTAGTGGTAGGGGTTGGGGAGGATGCCTGCCTGCCACCTCAGCTTGAGCATGGTGGCCTTTACCAGCACCAGCAAGTCACTGCCTACCCTCTCCTTTATGCTCCTCTCCAGCCTGTCGAACATGGCCTTCAGCAGCTCGTGGTCACCCTTCCACCTGCCCAGATAGTGCTGCAGGACATCCACCACCTTGTCGAGTCTCTTCTCAAGGAACACTTTGGTCACCAGTTCGCAGATCAGCGACTCGAGGCGGAAGTGCTTGGTCCGCTTCTTGAGCAGCTTCAGCTTTTCGTACAGGTGGGGCAGTCGCTCCAAGTCGATAGCCACTTCCTTGGTGAGGGCGGTGGCCTGCTCCTACAGGAAGTGCTTGAGGTGCTTGTCGTTCTGGTGCTCGCAGAAGCTCTACTTGAGCAGTTCGAGGGTGGCCAGGATGTGGATGGTGAGTTCCTAGTTGAAACCGAGGGAGGGCAGCTCGATGAACAGCTTGCTCTTGAGGAGGAAGTACTGCACCTCTGAAAGGAACATGTTCGACTTGGTCAGCATCTGCTTGAGGTTGTAGATGTCCTCCTTGAAGAACAGGATCACCAGCTCAGTCGCTTGGTTGGTGTCGAACAGGTCTCGCAGTCCGAACATCATCTTCTTCATGTAGAGGTCCTTCTCGAACAGCTGGTTGAGCTGCTCCATGAACTGCAGCAGGTTCTTCACCCCGATGCCCTGCAGCATGTTGGTCGCCTCAATGCTGGCGAAGTTGTCCAGCATCCGGTCGACCAGGTTGCTGACCAGCCCCTTGTCCTCGTGCTGCAGCACCTTCCAGATGATGGCCAGACAGCTTTTGAAGACCGGCTTGAACAGCTTGACTCTGATGGAGGCGTGGTCCTTGGAGAGTATGGCTTCGATGTAGTCATAAATACTAGTAAACAGTTAAGCTGCAGAAATGCGCATCATGCGCAGCCAGACCAGCAGGGATCTGTGTTCAGGGTTGTTCTCCACCTCCCAGTCGAAGCTCCTTTGCAGCTGGTTGAAGTTGCGGTCCACAATGTACCTGATTCGATGGACATCGATGACGTCGGAGGTCTCCTTCTAGGTGACATGGATGCGCTTTTCGAAGACGAGGTGTGTCTGCGACAAGTCCACCTTCCTGAGTTTGGAGGTGCTGACGTAGAGATGTGAGGATCTGGGACAGAGTTTCTTGCGCTTGAGGGTGGCGATGCCTTGTCTGGTGAAGGCAGGCATCCTGAAGACTTTGAGAGGGGCTTCGTAGGTGTGGTCCCAGAGACTGGACAGCTTGATGTAGGAGCCCTTCTTGTCCATCTGCATTATGCGCAAATATGTCAAGATCGACCGATTCCTGGTCGATCTGAACCGTCAGCTAGGCGAAGGCAGTGCTGGGAAGGTCTACATCGGCTACCCCAGCAAGGAGATGCACACTGACCGTACCCCTGCTTACGCTGTTAAGTGCATCTCCGTCTCCTCCACCTACTCCATCACCCAGTCCTTCATCCAGTAAATCAACTTCCTGCGCAGACTGCAGCATTCGAACGTTGTGTCCTTCATCGATGCCAAGAAGACCAACGACTACATCTACCTCGTGCTGTAGTACTGTGGCCAGGGCAACCTCAGCGAACTGATTGAGGAGGGCAGACTCACTGAGGAGCAGAGTCTCCTCTACCTGAAGCAGGTCGTGAGTGCCTTCCTCTACATTGACAGCATGGGCATCATCCACCGTGACATCAAGCCCAAGAACCTGCTGCTTTCTGGCGCCTAGGTCAAGATCGCAGACTTTGGCCTGGCTAAGCTGGTTGACAATGCTGCCGAGTTCTCCGGTACTCTTGACTACATGGCTCCGCAGATCCTCCGAGGCGAGAAGTACACCGGCCTGTGCGACGTGTGGTCGATGGGAGTGACTTTCTACGAGATGCTGTTCGGCATGAAGCCGTGGTCTGCAGCCAACCCGACTGCACTCCTTTCCAGCATCGAGTCGCAGCTCCCGGTGTTCTTGGCCAACTGCTCGGACGTCAAGCCGCACACCAGGGATCTGCTGACCAGGATGCTGCGAGACAGTGAAGGCGAGAGGATTTCATGGCACGAGATCGCCAGGCACCCAGCCCTCGGGGAGTCGGACAGCTTCATCAAGCGCAGTACCCAGCCCAAGTGCAAGGTGTCGGCGGTGGACATGGAGGACCTGATTCTGAAGGTGAGTGCGAGCAATTCAGTAGACGAGTGCGAGAACGAGGCGTACCGGTTCACGATGAGCACGAACTACGAGGCTTTCAAGAAGCAGATCGACTTGGCGATGGATGTGCACCATGAGATCAACCGGCTGATCAACTTCGCAGATTTCTTGCTGCGAGTCAGGCAGGAGTTGCTGAGTGTCTCGAAGTGCATCAACCTGCACCTCACCATCAAACTGCAGTTCCTGCTGGCTAAGCGAGCCACCATCCTCTTCAAAGATATCTATAACATCCTGGCCTTCAACATCAGCTCACATGGCACCATCATGCTCGACAAGCACAAGTTCGACCTTCTCATCAGCACCCCGCAGCTCGCCAGCACCCTCGACCTGCTCCACCTTAGCATCGAGCAGAAGCAGCAGTAGTCCACAGTCATGTGGGGGTAGGCCTGCGAAATGCTGTATCATGCCTTTAGACACATGGAGGACTTCACTCTTGACTTGACCTCGCCTTCTTACAGTGAAGAGCTGAAGCTTACCAAGGACTTGGTGGCTGGCTTGAATAGCTGTGCAGTCAAGTTGTACGTTGAGATGGTGGCACCCATCATGCAGCTGCTGTAGAAGGAAGGCTACCGGAGACTGAAAAAGTCACGAGTGGTGCTCGAGCTGGGGTATGGCCCGGTGTTGGCCCACAACCTGCTGGTAGGGATGACAGTGGAGAGAGCTATAGACAACGGCTCGAACGTCTGGTAGTACGAGGGTGAGATTCGCAAGCTGTAGGCTGCCGAACTATTCAATCGGCTTAGACTGGCCTTCGAAAAACTCACAGGGTGATAGATTAATTGAGTATGGATGTCCGGGATCGTGAATCTTTACGGGAGTCACTGAAGGAGTCCATCCTCCTGAACAAGAACAAGGGCTTTCGGACACTCTACAAGCAATGTGAGGACCAACTTGAACGCATCCGCCTCAAAAATGATTCCTTTTCCAGACAGGCTGGCCTGCACATCGAAGATTAGATCCAGCATGAAATCAACCACCAGATCGGGTCCATGCGCAAAGACCTGGGCAAGATAAAGAAGGCTATAGAGGAGATGGAGATCAAGTACAAGAACTCTGAATGCAAAACCATGATAAAGTAGATAAAGCAAGAATGTCATGCACAAACTGACCGCTTGCTGAGACTCACCAAAGAGTTTCTCACCAGATCAGTCATCATCATCTCTGATAAAGGCGGCAGGAAGGAGGAGGACGAGAGAAACCTACTGGTAGCGACTGGCCCTCCTGCCCAGCATGAGCATCAACAGCCTCTGCTCCAGAAAGACCAGATGGCGAGGGTGGGTGAGCAGGAGTACGACCTGGAGTAGCGGCTACTGCAGGAGAAGAACTAGATCTTGAAGAAGGCAGAAGAAGACATCTACAACATAAAGGACTTTATCGAGGAGTCAGCCAAGATGATCTACGAGCAACGAGACAACATCGACCTGATTGCAGACAACATCACTGACGCGCATAAGAACGCACTGGCTGCAGACTCGGAGATCAAGGGGGCTGAGCAGCAGCAGCGTACTGCCAGCAAGAAGTATCTGTGGCTGCTGCTGCTCATCGTGGTCATCGTGGTCGTCATCATCGTGCTGGTTATCATTTATAGCTGACTCATCATTATGAACCTAACTGAACTCAAGCAGCAGGCCGGCCTGGCTCAGCGACACCGCAAGGCTCTGGCCTCTGCTAAGCCCCTGGTCGACACCCGGATGAAGACGAGGCCGACTCTTTCGAGCAGCAAGGTGCGCAGTAAGGACCAGTTCTTTCGGGAATACGGGGTGGTGCTGAAGATGTTTGAGGCAGTGCAGCACCAGAAGCCAGTGATCGACAACAAGCCACCTCGCACCTACGCCCAGACTCGCAAAGTGTCGCACAGGAAGGACTCCTTCGACATGTGTGAGCACCAGCTCAACCTGAAATCCACCTCCAAGAAGATCACAGAAGGAACTAGGTGGATCGACCGCAAGAAGAACGCTTGTGACCCAGTGGCCAACCCTGTCTACTTCATAAAGAAGGCAGACTAGTTCAACGAGGCCTGCATAAGCTCGATAGTCAAGCACCTTGCCAAACGACCAGCTACTTCCACCCCTTTCTACGACAGTAAAATCACTGCACATGGCAAGCCACCGAGGCCGGCCAAATCCAGCACTGTCAAGAAGGAGAGGCCCAAGACTGCCAGTTAAGTGATGGTCCAGATGGCGGAAAGCACTCGCGATCAGAAGAAGAGGTTCGATTAGTTCCTGCCGCTGAGAGAGACTGACATCCCCAGGGTGTACGCTTCCTACGAATAGTCGTACACTGAGCTGAAGGCACAGGTGAGTCACTACGTATGGACGAACAAAGTGTTCAAGGAGGAGGAGTTCAAGGCGCTGTAGCTGCGAGTATGCCTGCACAACCCCCAGCTCGAGGAGAGACGAATTGCACAGCTTATTTCAGAGGTCAAGTTTGAGATGGAGTGCTATGCCTGAATGAATGATTACAATTTGCAGATAGTTGTTGCTGCTGCTCTGTGCAGGTGTTCGGTAGGTTGGCAGGACACAGCCTAGATAGGAGTACGCAGTTGAGTTCCCGATTACCCTCTCTCTGCTCTTCTTCACTGTGTCTGCTGCACTCTCCCTCACTGACTACCATCCCCTTGCTCTATAGGTAGTGCTCTACCTAGCCATTCTCATAGACACTGACATGAAGCGTTCAGGATGGATCCGGACATCCCTGCAAGTGCTGATCCTGTCAGGAGTAAGGATGACCCAAGAGGAGGCAGTCTACCAGCAGATTCTGACAGCGTGTGCGATATCCTGCTGGCTGAAGATAAAGACCACTGCCAGTGCACTGGGACTGCTGATTGCCCTCGAACTGATTGCCATCACTCACTCCTAAGTCATCACTGCTTTGTAGCAAGCAACTTTGGTGCTAGGGGTCACGGGCTGTGATGGCTAGTTGGCCAGGATGGCTGTGTTCCCAGCCCTATGTGTGTTCGGCTACCACATGCTAGAGGAGCAGGGCTGTGTGGTGCTAGGATACATGTCAGGATTAAGAATAGGGTGGGTGTCAGGTGGCACAGGGCTGGTGATGAGTGGATGGCTGATGGTGCTGAGTGATAAAAGCCTGTCAGAATATCTGAGTTACAGGCGTCCGATCAACATCAACAGGTCATGATGATGATAATCAGGTGGTTTTAGCCTGGTTCAGATCACGCATTATCAGGCCTGAATCCAGCAACACGAAGTTGTTGCTGTCTGCTAAGATCCTGGCTATCTCCTTTGAGTACTCGATCTTCCTTATGCTGAGATAGGAAGGGTTGGTCATCGCTGCAGCACCCACCAGCTCGATCGAACGTGCTTCTGCCTCAGCTTTTATAATTATCGACTTCTTCTTCTACCGAGCCTGGTCGACCAGATACTTCGCCATCTCAGCTTACTGCTGGGCCACCTGCTTCTGCTCCACTGACTCTCTGTACTCGGTGCCGAAGTTAAGTTCCTTGATGGCGACGTTGGTGATGTTGATGTTGAAGTTCTTGGCCCGCTCCTCTAACGACCCCTTGATGCGGTCTGACACCTGGTCTCTTTGTGAAAGCAGCTGGGAGGCAGTGTACTGTGCGACCACGCTTCTCATGATCTAGTTGACTAGAGGAGGAATGACCTTGTCGTCGTAGCTTTTGCCGAGGGACATGTGCACATCGTGGAGAGCATCCTCCACAGGATGGTAGAGCACACTAACTGTGATCTTTACATTCTGCATGTCTCGGTTGGCCGTCTCTGCGATGATTTCTCGGTTCTTGTTTTGCACGTTGTAGATGATGGGTGTTTCTAAGTAGGGGATTCTGAAGTGCCAGCCTTCCTTGAGTGGATTTTTGGATAGTCCTGTGAGTCGATTAAACTTGATGGCTTTGCTGCCGGCCTCGATCGTGAAGAAGAACTGGCTGATGCTTAAAACCCCAGCCATGGCCAACAAGGCCAGCTTATTCTTCAGACCTTGTTCGAACAGCCGTGTGACACTGTTGAAGTTGAAATTATTCATAACATATGTCAATAGGGGGGGGGCTGATCATATTTTGAAATACTTGTCGAAATCGTGCTCGGTCTTGGGACAGATGCTGTACCCTTTCTTCACGCAGTTCTGGTGCACCACCACTGCGTTCGGGAACACTGCGAACACACGCTACATGATCGGCTTCTCACAAATCCGGCATTTCTTACCCTCCGTTATGCGCACGTTCGCCATCTTAGCCCTGCACAGCTCGTACTAGGTGTCCAGCAGGTTGGTCTCTGATATCTGCTTCATGAGGGATGTCTACCTGACCTGGTTGGTCAGGTGTGAAATGGTGCTGCTCAGGTACTGGAACAGTCCTTCATCCTCATTGAGCAACCAGTAGTCAGGTAAAATGTTCAGCACCCGCACCGAGTCAAGTTCTCCACTGGTGGCGTACTTTTTCATCAGGTGCTAGATAATTTCTTGGTAGTTCTTGGCCTCTGCAAACTGGCTCTTCTTCTCTGCTTACTTGTAGCTGCGTACGTACAGTTCGAACAAGTCGGTGAAGGTCTTCTTCTTGTTCTACTGGCAGTATTTTTCAGCATCGATGAACTTCTCTTTCTTGACGAGGTTCTAGAGCGCATCCTTGTGCCTCCCTTCCCTCGAGTACAGGTAGATTTACTCCTCAAACATCCAAGAGCCTGATATCTCACGGAGGACCACCGTCCCATTGTACCTGGCATCCTTGCTGCGCAACAGTTTCTTGAAATCTTCATATTTCTGGGGCAGGGGGTTGGGCTTGACTGTGATGGAGACGTTCTTGGGGAAGATGTTTTTGAGGTAGAGATTGATCAGTTTTGTGTGGTAACGTTCTTCCTCTATTTTACGCACGTTCACCAGGATCTATAGGTACCTCTACTCAAACCGGTTGGCTAACTTCTCATCTGCCAGGCGAATTGACATGCTTGAGATTATCGTGTCAGGGTGGCCTTAGGCCTATCCGACCTGTTCGAATAGGGTCATGGATTCATTGAAGTTCTTCTTCAGCATCCAAACCAGGTTCTCTTCCAAAAGTTAACGCTTTTTGCAATTGCGTAAGATCTTTACTGCCCGTCTACACACACTGCTCACCATATCCTAGTTGGTGGACATTTCAGCGATCAGTTGCCAGCTCTTCAGAGCTTCATCGTTCATCTCGAAGGCGGTCAGCAAGGCCGGCGCGTTGAGAGGGTTTTCCTTCTTGAGTTTTTCATGGTCCGTTTAAAATTCCCTCCAATAGCTTTTGCAGGTGAGTTTGTAAGGGATGTTCTAAAGCTTGTCCGGACCCAGAATCAGATAGATCTTGACTGTTGCGTAGTCAAGGATCTACAGGTAGTGTGAGATGGTCGGCTGTGAGAAACGGATGTCTTTGGCAAACGAATAACTCGAATATTAGAAATCTAGTTTTCGCATGTGGTCTGCAGTCTCTCCTTTTAATATCATCACGTCTTCCCTTCTTTTCTAGATGACGCTCAGGAGGAAGTTCAAGGATTGGTTCATAGTGGAGAGATCATCCTTTTTGAGGTTTTCTTTGAGCACTTTGTTCATTTGGGGAATACCCTTTACATGTTAGTTTTCAGGCATCAACCCTGGGTACATTGCCAACAACTCTCGAACGTCAATGTTTATCTCATGGACGAACTCGAGTATCCTGTTCCAGTGCATCGGGTTCTTGATCATTATCCAGAACGCATCCACCTTCAAAACCTCTTCTTTTTTAGGGTCATCCGAAAAGCTGTCTAAAAGTTTGAATGCTTCAGTCACTTTGTCAACCTCCAAGTACCCATAAAACCTCTTTTAGGGAGGGGCTTCTGCTATGAAAATGATCTGGTCTTTCTGTATTAACAGAAACCCATCACTGTTAGAAGAAGCAGACCTCACTCCTTTTATAGTCATTTCTTCCAGCAACTCACCTTTCTACGCATTGAACAGTTGGATATTGGCTTCATTGATCGCGCAGATGATCTTCTTTGAGATGACGAAATCGATGGGGATAACATTCAAGGGGAGAGGGCTGCGAGTGATGGGGTCGAAGTCAGTGTTCATAAACAGACCACACTTTTCACTGGCAATCAGAACCTATCCTGGAGCAATGACCAGCATGGCTGAGCTGAAAGCAGTCAGTTTGTTTACTTGTCCCTTGTCCTTTTTTAGCTTGATAATGAAGAATTACATCCGCTTGAGGCAAATGATCACACAATTCTCAGTAAAGACAGCGCGAATGGGACTGTCAGGCAGTGCTATTTTGTCAGGGCTCTCATCAAACACCTTAGTGTAATTGGAATAGCAAAAAAGGTTACCTTCCTTCTTGCGAAAAGTAACCAAAGAGTACGGATCTCCCTCATTTTCATTGCGGATGGCGTAGATACTGGCCTTTGTTGAGATTTGGTCGACCTTGTTAAGCGTGAAATCAACTAATAACAGTTTTTCATCGCTGTGGACGAATACTGAGTTGAGGCTTTTGAAGACTTTGATGTTGTCGATCTTTTTGCCGCTATTGATTGACTTCGGCTAATCCCGGATGGGCTTGTTGATCTGTGGCCTGCAAAGGTAGCGGTAAAGGTTTCCCTTGTCATCAGCGACAAACAAGACTTCATCGCAATAATCAGCACAGGTGATTCTATACCCCAGAACTGGAGAGAAGAGATTTCTGGTGGTGTACACTCCAATCATTATAATGAATGGCAGTGCAATGAGGAAGTGCTAAGAATGACTTTGCTTATGGTGTGAAAGCATTCAGGGAGATAGCAGTTTCTCTAGTGTGTTGGCTTGCATCACTAACATATCATATGCACCTTTCGCAGATTATTTTGATGCCATGTCCGAAAGCCTTATTATCACCATCTCTTGCTGCTCGTTCATCTCTCTCAGTCGATCAAGCTCATCCTTCATCCTCTAGTTCTTCCTTCGACTCCTGTCCAACTTCTCCGTCATTATTTCATACTCACAGCTAAAGTCGTGACTGTGCCACTCAAAATTATCAATGTTTTCCATGAGCCTGGCGTTGTTTTCTCTGAGCTAAAGAATTTCTGCCTTAAGTTGTTCTAAAATCATTTAGTCCTTTTTATTCTTCTCGAGTCGCACTCTTACCCGCATGGTGTCCATTCTTTTTAGTGCAGGAGCATCTTAGTCTTAGTTTGTTTCCATTTGGCTTGACTCCTTTTATGGCAATTAGCAACTCTTTCTATTTCTCATTTTGTGCCTCAATTCTGAAAGTAGTTAGAAAGCCCTTGGTAGTTAGGCTGGACATCCGGCCAATGCTTTCCGACAGACAGTATACAGGGAGTGTAAAAATACACCTGGCAAGGAGTACATTTGGCGGTGACCCTCCTAATGTTCTAGATCATCTCCAAGAGCGTAATTGCCACCCCGATCCATGAATCGAATGTTAAAAGACAAAATTTAAAATAGGGCTAAATATTTATTTTAACAGAGCGATGATAAATATATTTTTATCTTTGATATATGTTTAGGGGTTGAATTATTCGTTGGCTTATTTATTTATTATATACTCGGGATGCCATTGCAGAGGAAAGGTTCTTTAAGAAGACGGTACAGCATAGTAGGGGTGTAGAGTACCTCCTCCCTGTTCTAATTCTCCAAGTCTACTAATTAACTACATCAGCTCATCTATTTCCTATCAATTCAATTCCCTCCTCTCTAAACCATACGAAACATTCTGCTCACACATGCCAGCTTTAAATACCTGTTCGATGACAGCCTTACCAATTCCTTTTACCAGCTCTCCAAGTGCATCAAGGTTAAAGCACTGAAATAAGGCAAAATCATCTTCCACATAGGAGAGATGCACCATACCCTCTACTTGATCCTGAAGGGCCGAGTTGTCACCATGACGAAGGGCAAGGATGAGGAAAGCCTGTAGGCTGCAAAGCTAGGGTACGATAAGGATCAGCTTGGCAAGATTGAGTTTAAAAGTGTGTAGCAGATTAAGGAATGTATGCCAGGCTATATTTTTTGTAAGTAGTTGCTGGAAGGGGATATTCTGGGGGAGTATGTGTTGATCAATCCTGAGAGAAAGACAGTGACAGCTGTGGCGATGGAAGAGGCATGGGTGCTAGCCATTTCAAGGGAGGAATACATCAAGCATTTCGGAGATAAGCCAAGGTTAAGCATGATTAGTTCTAAATAGGCATTTATTAAAAGCCTAAGAGTGTTAGATTCCTGGGAGAATAGATACGAAGAATTGTTGTAACTGCTGGTTGTGAAGAAGCTAATCAGGGGACATTAACTCTACTCTCCAGGAAGTAGTTCATCATCAATCTTTCTTCTCAAAAGTGGAGAAGTACAAATTTCTCAGCTTTTCAAAGGCAAGAAGCATAAAATCCTGAGCATCTCCGCACCCTCCTTCTTTGGCGAGGACTAGGTACTAAGAAAGGTAAAGCGATAAGCATGGGCGATAATAAACTCAGCCAAAGCGTAGCTTTACGAACTGAGTATAAAGAAGCTGGTCATTCTCTTTGAATATCCCGACGTTTAGTACAAGTTCAGAGAGATGAGTGAAAAAAGGAGCTTAGCTATCAAATTGGTTAGATCCTCCATCCTAAAATCATACGAAGAAACTGTGTAAAGACCCAGCCCCGCCCCACAGTGCTGCCCTGCTCCTTACTCAAGTCCTGTGAAATAAATAGCCTTTTCAATGCTAGACTCGAATATTCAACAGTATCAAGAGACGATCAAAAAGTACAGGGCCAAGATAAAATCTTTATAGAATAACAAGCTGGAGGTCAAACCAGCAGCTAGTCTAAACGTAAGGAGATTGAGAAATAAAACTGTGGAGAGGAAGAGTGGGAAAATGGAGACTGATGAAACAGACCTATGTTTGTACAGTTGGCACCAGAAGAGATTAAAAGAGATGCAGTGGAGTGGTGCTTGTCGGCCAAAGACCAATACGATTGGCTACCAACGCAAGAAAAAATATTTTTAGTACATCGACAAGTTCATGAGCAACAACTACAAAATATGATTGCTTAGCTACTTCATACCAGAATACAATATGTATGTAATAATACCTCCCATCTGATGCTTATATATTCATTCGCCTTGTCCAGCACAAAACAACCCGATCTCTAGGTAATGGTTAGTGCTCAAATCCATCAACTTCATCTCTGTCATTCGAGCTCCGGGATCAAAACGAGGAAGACGCTGGTGAACCCTTCCGATGGTCAGGTGCCAAAATATGAATATGTAATAATATTTAATTCAAACAAACCATTTGATACACTGGCTGTTCAGGTGAGATTCGGTATTTGATGGACACAAGGAGTTGTTTTGTGAAAGAAGGAGGAATATCATGAAATATCAGTATCAATATCAAAATCAATAATAATCATCATTTGGCCAAGGACTTGTAATCATAATTTGATTCGACCATACCTGACTGTGAGTAAAGTTTGTTTAGCTCTGAATGGTATGAAAATCTTTGGTTACTCAGTACATCGGGACTGGATTGTCGACTTGCTTACTCATGTCCATGTCCGTGTTATTGCTTAAATTAGCCACTTTGCTTTATCTCGTACTTGGATTAATGGCTAGATCCCCTTACCGCTGACTAATGAGCCATAGCTTGAATCCTAGGCTGCAAGTAGTGCTGTTTATTCGAATGGACAGCTGACTACCCGGCTTTTAAAAGTTCTTAATTTTTTAGTAATTTGATACCCATGGTAGCCTCACTGAACTGTTTGAGCTGAGGTGCGACATTGGCAATTTCCTATGGGAGGTAGACAGTTTCCTTTTAAATTGGTTGGTAGAACGGTTTCTTGATTAATTTCTTGACAGGGACTCTTTGAATGGAGTCCTTTTCCAACTCTTTCCTAACATACTCTCTGTGTTTTTCCACTCGATAAAACTCCTGGACTTTTCTCTCCACAGGCTTCCTCTCAACCCACCTCTTTTCCTCATATTAAGTTATCTTTCTTTGGACAGGCTCTTCCACCTCAATCTCCTCCTAAATGTAATCGATCACCTTCCTGTCAAAGGGGATGTACTCTTTTTTGATAAGTGTGGCAGGTTTGTCCCCTTACACAAACTACTCCACGATTTATGGATTGGGAACTGACTCTGTGTGGTAGGAGGAAGGTTGTTGGTAAGATTGGTTGGTTTGGTAAGGTGGGCAGCAGGGTATGTAGCAGAAGCAGGGTGTGCATGGGGCTTGTGCCGTGTTAGTAGAGAAGGCAGCCCTACTTTCTACAAGATAGGGGTAGTCGTTTCCCTTGAACTACATCTAAAATAAATTTATTTATTCGTATTTCAATAAACGGCTAATAAATTGACATTTAAAGAGATGATGGAATAATCATTTGACAGAGCCAGGGGTTGGGGTTGGGGTTGGGGTTGGGGTTGGGGTTGGGGTTGGGGTTGGGGTTGGGGTTGGGGTTGGGGTTGGGGTTGGGGTTGGGGTTGGGGTTGGGGTTGGGGTTGGGGTTGGGTGAAATGCTCCAAAAGTAGAAAGGACTAAATAACTCATAGCTCGGTCGGGAAACGGGGTTGGGGTTGGGGTTGGGGTTGGGGTTGGGGTTGGGGTTGGGGTTGGGGTTGGGGTTGGGGTTGGGGTTGGGGTTGGGGTTGGGGTTGGGGTTGGGGTTGGGGTTGGGGTTGGGGTTGGGGTTGGGGTTGGGGTTGGGGTTGGG
>NW_028291953.1:0-23150 GCF_963383615.2 Lipophrys pholis | reverse complement strand
CCCCAACCCCAACCCCAACCCCAACCCCAACCCCAACCCCAACCCCAACCCCAACCCCAACCCCAACCCCAACCCCAACCCCAACCCCAACCCCCCATGTATTTGTTATTCCATTATTAATTTTTGTAATATAAAATAAATATATATCATTCAATTATTTAAATTATAATTAATTATTTTTTCTAATAAGATTTTTAAATCTTTATAGCCAAATATTTTAATCCAATAATTTACATAAGTCATAGATTATTTTTTTAAATAAAGTTTTATTAATCTCCTAACTGCTTTCTCTTTAAAAAATTCATTAGATTAGTATATTTTTTAAAATAATCTAATATAATCAAATTTTTTTAATTTTTAAAATAAAATTAAACATTCTTTTTAAATTTATTAAGGTTTTTTAGCAGATAGAAAGATTGATTAAATAAAAATTGTCATATTAGTTTATGGAGATTATTTATAATTTTTTATAGGAGTTTAAAATTTAATTTTATTATAAATTGACAATTAATCTTTAAAATATTAAGTAGATTTTATAATAGAGTTAAATTTATTATAAATCTTGATATATATTTCAACTATATTTTGTAAATAAATTTATTATTAAGAAATAAACTTCCATACATTAATGCTAATTTTTTATGGACATTAAATAAAACTAATCTATAACTAGGTTTAATGAATTTAGAATCTAATAAGATTATAGTGTGAGGAAAATTATTTTTAAATATTTTTCTAATAATAAAAATACAAATAGAAATATTATGTTTTATATTGAGATATTGCTTTAGATTTATTTGTTAAAATTCCTTTTGAGTAAGATAAAAAATGAGGATAAATCTATATTTTTTTATGTTTATTCTTTATAAATTATTTTTATAATCTTTTTATCATATTATTATTTATTATTTAATGAAAGGAATCAATTAATTAATTTGATAACTGATATTTGATCCAATAATAATTTAATAATAATAGAAAAATTATTTTTTTTAATTTTTTAATTAATGTATACAAATTATTTACTAACTTAAATTTATGATTTGAAGTAAACTTTAATAATTTTAGTAATAATCTTAGCATTATATATAATAAGTTAAATTGGATAGAAAGCTAATCAAAAAATAGCAAAATAAATATACTCAATTAATAAAAATATCTTAAATAAATATTTTACAAATGTAGATACTGAATTAATTAATATGAAACCAATTATATATAAAGGATTTTCAACAGGATCATATATATTTAGATTTTTTACTTTTGGTATTTCTTTAAAAAATAGAAATAATATTTTTTATTATTTAATGAAAAGACATAAATATGATGAGATTTTAATTGAATGTCCATTAAAATTAACTTAAATGTTTTTAGTTTTTGCCATCCTACCTAGAAAATAAATAAAATCAATGAATTAATAATTTCAATTCGATTTGAAATAAAAATGCAAATAAATATCAATCTAAGGTTTAAATTCAAATTTAATTGGATTATTTTAAAATTTAACTGATGTAGCATGGATCAAACCAGTAATATAATTATTAGTATATAAAATCTATCAATAAGTATTCAAATAATTTAAGATGGCTTCATGTTTCTTATAAAAAAAGTTTTAGTAAATACCCAGCAAGTATAAAATTAGTTGTAAAAATTACTTAAAATAAAGATTTATAATAAATTATTGATTGTCTATGTTCATTAGGTAAATCTATTTTTATTGGATTTAATAAATGATTTTAATTTTAATATTCATAATATTTATGAGAGTATATATTGAAAAATGCTAAATAGATAATAAATCATTATTAATCTTTCTTTACATCAATTTCTTGTATTAATTTCTTATTATCAATTTCATTTTTTTATTACTCCATTCTTTTTTAAACTTTTGAATGATAAGTAGGATCTTTTTTATTTCCAAATTTTTTTATATAAATGTAATATGCTATTGCAATATGATATGTAGCTCTTTTAAAAAATTTTATTTTAACTTATGTTTAATTTAGTTTTATTTTTTAATCTGTATTATCATTATTTACAATATTTTTTTATTGATAAATAGTTGGTTTAGTTTTAGTTATTTTCTCTTTCATTTTTTAAAATTACGGCAATTATTGATTAAATTTGTAATATTATTTGTGCTCCTTAGGTTATTTGATTTATTTGATTTATTTGTTTTATTTAATTTCATTAATTTACTTTTTTATTATTTATTATTCAATTGGAGTTTAAATATTTTTATATTATCTTAATCTTTTTCTATTACCGGGCTATAAAATAGTAATATCAGGTCTTATATCTTCATTTAGATATTTATGATTTTTAAAACTTTTCATATTCTTATTTTAACGATTGACTTATTATCTAAAATACCATTGTTAACTTCATTAATTAATTATGACATAATCTTCCCATAATATTAATATTATTTTCTTTTATCTTTATTTTTTACAGGTTTGAATTTTTTCTTTTTATTTTAATAACTGTCTATATCAATCATTTCCTTATTAAATTAATACTGATGAATATTGATTAACATCATCTGCATATATATTTTTCCCATTTTTTTTTCTCAATCTCATTTATGACATATATAATTATTAATTTAAGTATATTATCAATTACTTAACATTTTATATTTTTTATTTTTATCAAAATTTTGAATTATAAATATAAATAAAATCTTTTATAAAAATGGAAAAATAAAATTATAATCAAGAATTTGAAGATGCTAAAATATTAAAGTAAATAGATACAAGGTATGATACAATGGGTGGTTACTTAAATTCACGAGATTAGGATATTGCTTTTTAATGGTTTTTATCATTAACTAAATTATCAGATTATTGCAAATTTAAATAATTTCATATATCAGATAATTTATTTGATGTTTAATGGTATCCAAAAGGATTATTCTAAAAGGATAATTATAATTTTAATACTTTTATTTAATATAGTCATTATAAAATTTAATAAAAAAATTAATTAAAAATATAATAAAATGAAGCAATCATATAATAAAAAAAAACACTTATAAGTGAATAGATTAAAAATTAGAAAAAAGACAAAAATGATTTAACTTTATTATCAATTAAATATTAGTAATCGTGGGTTTATTAAGAAGATTTAAATACTAATACTATTATTCCAGATAAACATTTAAAAAAGAAATGGGGATTATAATTTGATTAAAATAAAATTGCATAAAGAACTTCATTATAAAAAAGTGGAAATTATCATTTTTGGAGAATTTAGGAAAATGGGTAGATGATATATTAAGATAAAGCATTAATTTAATCACAAAAGAAAGTATTTTCAACAGTAATTAAACAAATAGGTAAAAATATATTAGCTTTTAAAAATATAACACAAATAAGTTTGCCAGTTTAAATATTTTAATAAATATCATTTTTATAAAGATTAGCTAAATCATATGAATCAATTTTAGTGTTTCTTTAATAAGCAATTAAACAAACATCTCCATTATAAAGATTCAAACAAATAGTAACATATGGTATAACAGTAGGAATGTCATATTTAGTAATGAAAAAACCATTTAATCCAATTTTAGGATAAACTTTTCAATGCTGGATTGGTGGTTATCCTATGTATATGTAACAAATAACTCATCATCCACCAGTAAGTGCATATATCTTTTATGGAAATGGATTTAAACAATATGGAGTTATTTAACCAAGAAGTTAATTAGGGTTTAATTCTGGTGCAGGATATAATTTTGGACTTAATAAAATTTAATTTTAAAAAGATTATATTGTTCATTTTACTACAGCTTCTGGATAAGTTGGAGGACTTATTTCTGGAGAGAGAAAATTTAGATTGAAAGGATCACAATATTTTTATGATTAAAAACATTTGCTTTATTCTTAATTAAAATTCTTTTAAAAAGGATATTTTAGTAGAAGCAATAAACCTTTAACTTATATTTAAGCAAAAATAGTAAGATTAATATAACCATTAAAAGATATAAAAAAATGTCATAAATCAAACATTATAGAATAATTATCATATATTGATGGAAAATGGAATTAAGACATTTTTATAGATGGTAGAAAAATATTTAATGTTAAGAAAGATCCTTTTGATCAATTAGTTAGATAAAAATATCCATTACCATCAGATCCCTTATACAGAGAAGATGCTTACTATATTTTTATTTTATAAACTGATGTATTTGTTATTCCATTATTAATTTTTGTAATATAAAATAAATATATATCATTCAATTATTTAAATTATAATTAATTATTTTTTCTAATAAGATTTTTAAATCTTTATAGCCAAATATTTTAATCCAATAATTTACATAAGTCATAGATTATTTTTTTAAATAAAGTTTTATTAATCTCCTAACTGCTTTCTCTTTAAAAAATTCATTAGATTAGTATATTTTTTAAAATAATCTAATATAATCAAATTTTTTTAATTTTTAAAATAAAATTAAACATTCTTTTTAAATTTATTAAGGTTTTTTAGCAGATAGAAAGATTGATTAAATAAAAATTGTCATATTAGTTTATGGAGATTATTTATAATTTTTTATAGGAGTTTAAAATTTAATTTTATTATAAATTGACAATTAATCTTTAAAATATTAAGTAGATTTTATAATAGAGTTAAATTAATTATAAATCTTGATATATATTTCAACTATATTTTGTAAATAAATTTATTATTAAGAAATAAACTTCCATACATTAATGCTAATTTTTTATGGACATTAAATAAAACTAATCTATAACTAGGTTTAATGAATTTAGAATCTAATAAGATTATAGTGTGAGGAAAATTATTTTTAAATATTTTTCTAATAATAAAAATACAAATAGAAATATTATGTTTTATATTGAGATATTGCTTTAGATTTATTTGTTAAAATTCCTTTTGAGTAAGATAAAAAATGAGGATAAATCTATATTTTTTTATGTTTATTCTTTATAAATTATTTTTATAATCTTTTTATCATATTATTATTTATTATTTAATGAAAGGAATGGGGTTGGGGTTGGGGTTGGGGTTGGGGTTGGGGTTGGGGTTGGGGTTGGGGTTGGGGTTGGGGTTGGGGTTGGGGTTGGGGTTGGGTTTAATTTTTTAATTAATGTATACAAATTATTTACTAACTTAAATTTATGATTTGAAGTAAACTTTAATAATTTTAGTAATAATCTTAGCATTATATATAATAAGTTAAATTGGATAGAAAGCTAATCAAAAAATAGCAAAATAAATATACTCAATTAATAAAAATATCTTAAATAAATATTTTACAATACTGAATTAATTAATATGAAACCAACTATATATAAAGGATTTTCAACAGGATCATATATATTTAGATTTTTTACTTTTGGTATTTCTTTAAAAAATAGAAATAATATTTTTTATTATTTAATGAAAAGACATAAATATGATGAGATTTTAATTGAATGTCCATTAAAATTAACTTAAATGTTTTTAGTTTTTGCCATCCTACCTAGAAAATAAATAAAATCAATGAATTAATAATTTCAATTCGATTTGAAATAAAAATGCAAATAAATATCAATCTAAGGTTTAAATTCAAATTTAATTGGATTATTTTAAAATTTAACTGATGTAGCATGGATCAAACCAGTAATATAATTATTAGTATATAAAATCTATCAATAAGTATTCAAATAATTTAAGATGGCTTCATGTTTCTTATAAAAAAAAGTTTTAGTAAATACCCAGCAAGTATAAAATTAGTTGTAAAAATTACTTAAAATAAAGATTTATAATAAATTATTGATTGTCTATGTTCATTAGGTAAATCTATTTTTATTGGATTTAATAAATGATTTTAATTTTAATATTCATAATATTTATGAGAGTATATATTGAAAAATGCTAAATAGATAATAAATCATTATTAATCTTTCTTTACATCAATTTCTTGTATTTATTTCTTATTATTAATTTCATTTTTTTATTACTCCATTCTTTTATAAACTTTGAATGATAAGTAGGATCTTTTTTATTTCCAAATTTTTTTATATAAATGTAATATGCTATTGCAATATGATATGTAGCTCTTTTAAAAAATTTTATTTTAACTTATGTTTAATTTAGTTTTATTTTTTAATCTGTATTATCATTATTTACATTATTTTTTTATTGATAAATAGTTGGTTTAGTTTTAGTTATTTTCTCTTTCATTTTTTAAAATTACGGCAATTATTGATTAAATTTGTAATATTATTTGTGCTCCTTAGGTTATTTGATTTATTTGATTTATTTGATTATTTGATTTATTTGTTTTATTTAATTTCATTAATTTACTTTTTTATTATTTATTATTCAATTGGAGTTTAAATATTTTTATATTATCTTAATCTTTTTCTATTACCGGGCTATAAAATAGTAATATCAGGTCTTATATCTTCATTTAGATATTTATGATTTTTTAAAACTTTTCATATTCTTATTTTAACGATTGACTTATTATCTAAAATACCATTGTTAACTTCATTAATTAATTATGACATAATCTTCCCATAATATTAATATTATTTTCTTTTATCTTTATTTTTTACAGGTTTGAATTTTTTCTTTTTATTTTAATAACTGTCTATATCAATCATTTCCTTATTAAATTAATACTGATGAATATTGATTAACATCATCTGCATATATATTTTTCCCATTTTTTTTTCTCAATCTCATTTATGACATATATAATTATTAATTTAAGTATATTATCAATTACTTAACATTTTATATTTTTTATTTTTATCAAAATTTTGAATTATAAATATAAATAAAATCTTTTATAAAAATGGAAAAATAAAATTATAATCAAGAATTTGAAGATGCTAAAATATTAAGTAAATAGATACAAGGTATGATACAATGGGTGGTTACTTAAATTCACGAGATTAGGATATTGCTTTTTAATGGTTTTATCATTAACTAAATTATCAGATTATTGCAAATTTAAATAATTCATATATCAGATAATTTATTTGATGCTAAAATATTAAAGTAAATAGATACAAGGTATGATACAATGGGTGGTTACTTAAATTCACGAGATTAGGATATTGCTTTTTAATGGTTTTTATCATTAACTAAATTATCAGATTATTGCAAATTTAAATAATTTCATATATCAGATAATTTATTTGATGTTTAATGGTATCCAAAAGGATTATTCTAAAAGGATAATTATAATTTTAATACTTTTATTTAATATAGTCATTATAAAATTTAATAAAAAAATTAATTAAAAATATAATAAAATGAAGCAATCATATAATAAAAAAAAACACTTATAAGTGAATAGATTAAAAATTAGAAAAAAGACAAAAATGATTTAACTTTATTATCAATTAAATATTAGTAATCGTGGGTTTATTAAGAAGATTTAAATACTAATACTATTATTCCAGATAAACATTTAAAAAAGAAATGGGGATTATAATTTGATTAAAATAAAATTGCATAAAGAACTTCATTATAAAAAAGTGGAAATTATCATTTTTGGAGAATTTAGGAAAATGGGTAGATGATATATTAAGATAAAGCATTAATTTAATCACAAAAGAAGTATTTTCAACAGTAATTAAACAAATAGGTAAAAATATATTAGCTTTTAAAAATATAACACAAATAAGTTTGCCAGTTTAAATATTTTAATAAATATCATTTTTATAAAGATTAGCTAAATCATATGAATCAATTTTAGTGTTTCTTTAATAAGCAATTAAACAAACATCTCCATTATAAAGATTCAAACAAATAGTAACATATGGTATAACAGTAGGAATGTCATATTTAGTAATGAAAAAACCATTTAATCCAATTTTAGGATAAACTTTTCAATGCTGGATTGGTGGTTATCCTATGTATATGTAACAAATAACTCATCATCCACCAGTAAGTGCATATATCTTTTATGGAAATGGATTTAAACAATATGGAGTTATTTAACCAAGAAGTTAATTAGGGTTTAATTCTGGTGCAGGATATAATTTTGGACTTAATAAAATTTAATTTTAAAAAGATTATATTGTTCATTTTACTACAGCTTCTGGATAAGTTGGAGGACTTATTTCTGGAGAGAGAAAATTTAGATTGAAAGGATCACAATATTTTTATGATTAAAAACATTTGCTTTATTCTTAATTAAAATTCTTTTAAAAAGGATATTTTAGTAGAAGCAATAAACCTTTAACTTATATTTAAGCAAAAATAGTAAGATTAATATAACCATTAAAAGATATAAAAAAATGTCATAAATCAAACATTATAGAATAATTATCATATATTGATGGAAAATGGAATTAAGACATTTTTATAGATGGTAGAAAAATATTTAATGTTAAGAAAGATCCTTTTGATCAATTAGTTAGATAAAAATATCCATTACCATCAGATCCCCTATACAGAGAAGATGCTTACTATATTTTTATTTTATAAACTGATGTATTTGTTATTCCATTATTAATTTTTGTAATATAAAATAAATATATATCATTCAATTATTTAAATTATAATTAATTATTTTTTCTAATAAGATTTTTAAATCTTTATAGCCAAATATTTTAATCCAATAATTTACATAAGTCATAGATTATTTTTTTAAATAAAGTTTTATTAATCTCCTAACTGCTTTCTCTTTAAAAAATTCATTAGATTAGTATATTTTTTAAAATAATCTAATATAATCAAATTTTTTTAATTTTTAAAATAAAATTAAACATTCTTTTTAAATTTATTAAGGTTTTTTAGCAGATAGAAAGATTGATTAAATAAAAATTGTCATATTAGTTTATGGAGATTATTTATAATTTTTTATAGGAGTTTAAAATTTAATTTTATTATAAATTGACAATTAATCTTTAAAATATTAAGTAGATTTTATAATAGAGTTAAATTAATTATAAATCTTGATATATATTTCAACTATATTTTGTAAATAAATTTATTATTAAGAAATAAACTTCCATACATTAATGCTAATTTTTTATGGACATTAAATAAAACTAATCTATAACTAGGTTTAATGAATTTAGAATCTAATAAGATTATAGTGTGAGGAAAATTATTTTTAAATATTTTTCTAATAATAAAAATACAAATAGAAATATTATGTTTTATATTGAGATATTGCTTTAGATTTATTTGTTAAAATTCCTTTTGAGTAAGATAAAAAATGAGGATAAATCTATATTTTTTTATGTTTATTCTTTATAAATTATTTTTATAATCTTTTTATCATATTATTATTTATTATTTAATGAAAGGAATCAATTAATTAATTTGATAACTGATATTTGATCCAATAATAATTTAATAATAATAGAAAAATTATTTTTTTTAATTTTTTAATTAATGTATACAAATTATTTACTAACTTAAATTTATGATTTGAAGTAAACTTTAATAATTTTAGTAATAATCTTAGCATTATATATAATAAGTTAAATTGGATAGAAAGCTAATCAAAAAATAGCAAAATAAATATACTCAATTAATAAAAATATCTTAAATAAATATTTTACAAATGTAGATACTGAATTAATTAATATGAAACCAACTATATATAAAGGATTTTCAACAGGATCATATATATTTAGATTTTTTACTTTTGGTATTTCTTTAAAAAATAGAAATAATATTTTTTATTATTTAATGAAAAGACATAAATATGATGAGATTTTAATTGAATGTCCATTAAAATTAACTTAAATGTTTTTAGTTTTTGCCATCCTACCTAGAAAATAAATAAAATCAATGAATTAATAATTTCAATTCGATTTGAAATAAAAATGCAAATAAATATCAATCTAAGGTTTAAATTCAAATTTAATTGGATTATTTTAAAATTTAACTGATGTAGCATGGATCAAACCAGTAATATAATTATTAGTATATAAAATCTATCAATAAGTATTCAAATAATTTAAGATGGCTTCATGTTTCTTATAAAAAAAGTTTTAGTAAATACCCAGCAAGTATAAAATTAGTTGTAAAAATTACTTAAAATAAAGATTTATAATAAATTATTGATTGTCTATGTTCATTAGGTAAATCTATTTTTATTGGATTTAATAAATGATTTTAATTTTAATATTCATAATATTTATGAGAGTATATATTGAAAAATGCTAAATAGATAATAAATCATTATTAATCTTTCTTTACATCAATTTCTTGTATTTATTTCTTATTATCAATTTCATTTTTTTATTACTCCATTCTTTTATAAACTTTTGAATGATAAGTAGGATCTTTTTTATTTCCAAATTTTTTTATATAAATGTAATATGCTATTGCAATATGATATGTAGCTCTTTTAAAAAATTTTATTTTAACTTATGTTTAATTTAGTTTTATTTTTTAATCTGTATTATCATTATTTACATTATTTTTTTATTGATAAATAGTTGGTTTAGTTTTAGTTATTTTCTCTTTCATTTTTTAAAATTACGGCAATTATTGATTAAATTTGTAATATTATTTGTGCTCCTTAGGTTATTTGATTTATTTGATTTATTTGATTTATTTGATTTATTTGTTTTATTTAATTTCATTAATTTACTTTTTTATTATTTATTATTCAATTGGAGTTTAAATATTTTTATATTATCTTAATCTTTTTCTATTACCGGGCTATAAAATAGTAATATCAGGTCTTATATCTTCATTTAGATATTTATGATTTTTAAAACTTTTCATATTCTTATTTTAACGATTGACTTATTATCTAAAATACCATTGTTAACTTCATTAATTAATTATGACATAATCTTCCCATAATATTAATATTATTTTCTTTTATCTTTATTTTTTACAGGTTTGAATTTTTTCTTTTTATTTTAATAACTGTCTATATCAATCATTTCCTTATTAAATTAATACTGATGAATATTGATTAACATCATCTGCATATATATTTTTCCCATTTTTTTTTCTCAATCTCATTTATGACATATATAATTATTAATTTAAGTATATTATCAATTACTTAACATTTTATATTTTTTATTTTTATCAAAATTTTGAATTATAAATATAAATAAAATCTTTTATAAAAATGGAAAAATAAAATTATAATCAAGAATTTGAAGATGCTAAAATAGACATTGCTAATATGAATTTACCATTAACAATATAGTTAAGATTAAAAAATGCTTTAAAAAATGATAGAAGGTCAAAATTTAAATGTTTTACACCTCATATCTATAATGAAGGATTTTATTAACAAAATTAATAATAAATAAAAAGATGGTTTATATTTATTGTTAATGGACTGAAATAGCACAATCTTTAGGAATAATAAATAACTCATTAAATTCAATGTAAAATCAGTATTAATAAATAGGAAATTAATACACAATCAATTAAAATCATTAAAAAAATTTTAATAATTAATAGTAACACTTATTAATTAAAAAATTTAATTGTTAGAAAATCTAAATAGAGAAATTAGATTGTTATACATCCTTTATCAAGTCCTAATAGTTTTTAAATAAGAATCATACCATTTCTTAAATTTTAATAAAATTATTTATTAATTCGAAATCTTTGGATGAAAAATTAACTCAAGTAATTGATTTAAATCAAAAAAATATAAGAAAATTAATTTTAGTCAACTATAAGTTAAATAATAATTTAAATAAAAAAGTTTCATTTAAAAAGAGGCAATTTAAAAATTTAAATAATAATTTATTTTAGTGTAATAATAACAAAAATAATAAATATTAGAATAAAATGATATTAAAGTAAATATGACTCAATAAAATATAAAAAAATAACTTAATAATTATTTTTTTAATTAATTTTATCCTAATTATGATCTATCAAGTCATAAATAAGATAATTCAATGAAAGTAATTTAAATAAACTAAAATTATAAAATTTGTAAAGGAATAAATAATCATTATAAACTTTATATAAAAACAAAGTGCAATATGAAGAATATATTAAATTTAATTGCATCACCTTATTAAATGCTAAAATATCAATAATTTATATTATAGGCTAAAGTATTGGCTAAATATTCTAGATAAAATTCATGTGTAATATATTAGAAAAATACTTGCTCCTTCTATTTTGCACAAAAAAGAGAACAAATATATTTAAGACATTGTTTTTCTTATTAAAATTCAATATTTTGTATAGATATTCCACTCTATAAATAAAATTATGGCTAATAACTTTTTGTTACAAAATCATTAATTAAAAATATTTGGGGCATTTATTAATAAGGTGATAATACACTAATAGTATTAGATACAAGGTATGATACAATGGGTGGTTACTTAAATTCACGAGATTAGGATATTGCTTTTTAATGGCTTTTATCATTAACTAAATTATCAGATTATTGCAAATTTAAATAATTTCATATATCAGATAATTTATTTGATGTTTAATGGTATCCAAAAGGATTATTCTAAAAGGATAATTATAATTTTAATACTTTTATTTAATATAGTCATTATAAAATTTAATAAAAAAATTAATTAAAAATATAATAAAATGAAGCAATCATTAAGAAGATTTAAATACTAATACTATTATTCCAGATAAACATTTAAAAAAGAAATGGGGATTATAATTTGATTAAAATAAAATTGCATAAAGAACTTCATTATAAAAAAGAGGAAATTATCATTTTTGGAGAATTTAGGAAAATGGGTAGATGATATATTAAGATAAAGCATTAATTTAATCACAAAAAAAAGTATTTTCAACAGTAATTAAACAAATAGGTAAAAATATATTAGCTTTTAAAAATATAACACAAATAAGTTTGCCAGTTTAAATATTTTAATAAATATCATTTTTATAAAGATTAGCTAAATCATATTAATCAATTTTAGTGTTTCTTTAATAAGCAATTAAACAAACATCTCCATTATAAAGATTCAAACAAATAGTAACATATGGTATAACAGTAGGAATGTCATATTTAGTAATGAAAAAAACCATTTAATCCAATTTTAGGATAAACTTTTCAATGCTGGATTGGTGGTTATCCTATGTATATGTAACAAATAACTCATCATCCACCAGTAAGTGCATATATCTTTTATGGAAATGGATTTAAACAATATGGAGTTATTTAACCAAGAAGTTAATTAGGGTTTAATTCTGGTGCAGGATATAATTTTGGACTTAATAAAATTTAATTTTAAAAAGATTATATTGTTCATTTTACTACAGCTTCTGGATAAGTTGGAGGACTTATTTCTGGAGAGAGAAAATTTAGATTGAAAGGATCACAATATTTTTATGATTAAAAACATTTGCTTTATTCTTAATTAAAATTCTTTTAAAAAGGATATTTTAGTAGAAGCAATAAACCTTTAACTTATATTTAAGCAAAAATAGTAAGATTAATATAACCATTAAAAGATATAAAAAAATGTCATAAATCAAACATTATAGAATAATTATCATATATTGATGGAAAATGGAATTAAGACATTTTATAGATGGTAGAAAAATATTTAATGTTAAGAAAGATCCTTTTGATCAATTAGTTAGATAAAAATATCCATTACCATCAGATCCCCTATACAGAGAAGATGCTTACTATATTTTTATTTTATAAACTGATGTATTTGTTATTCCATTATTAATTTTTGTAATATAAAATAAATATATATCATTCAATTATTTAAATTATAATTAATTATTTTTTCTAATAAGATTTTTAAATCTTTATAGCCAAATATTTTAATCCAATAATTTACATAAGTCATAGATTATTTTTTTAAATAAAGTTTTATTAATCTCCTAACTGCTTTCTCTTTAAAAAATTCATTAGATTAGTATATTTTTAAAATAATCTAATATAATCAAATTTTTTTAATTTTTAAAATAAAATTAAACATTCTTTTTAAATTTATTAAGGTTTTTAGCAGATAGAAAGATTGATTAAATAAAAATTGTCATATTAGTTTATGGAGATTATTTATAATTTTTTATAGGAGTTTAAAATTTAATTTTATTATAAATTGACAATTAATCTTTAAAATATTAAGTAGATTTTATAATAGAGTTAAATTTATTGATCAAAACTTATGTATGAATAAATCTTGATATATATTTCAACTATATTTTGTAAATAAATTTATTATTAAGAAATAAACTTCCATACATTAATGCTAATTTTTTATGGACATTAAATAAAACTAATCTATAACTAGGTTTAATGAATTTAGAATCTAATAAGATTATAGTGTGAGGAAAATTATTTTTAAATATTTTTCTAATAATAAAAATACAAATAGAAATATTATGTTTTATATTGAGATATTGCTTTAGATTTATTTGTTAAAATTCCTTTTGAGTAAGATAAAAAATGAGGATAAATCTATATTTTTTTATGTTTATTCTTTATAAATTATTTTTATAATCTTTTTATCATATTATTATTTATTATTTAATGAAAGGAATCAATTAATTAATTTGATAACTGATATTTGATCCAATAATAATTTAATAATAATAGAAAAATTATTTTTTTTAATTTTTTAATTAATGTATACAAATTATTTACTAACTTAAATTTATGATTTGAAGTAAACTTTAATAATTTTAGTAATAATCTTAGCATTATATATAATAAGTTAAATTGGATAGAAAGCTAATCAAAAAATAGCAAAATAAATATACTCAATTAATAAAAATATCTTAAATAAATATTTTACAAATGTAGATACTGAATTAATTAATATGAAACCAATTATATATAAAGGATTTTCAACAGGATCATATATATTTAGATTTTTTACTTTTGGTATTTCTTTAAAAAATAGAAATAATATTTTTTATTATTTAATGAAAAGACATAAATATGATGAGATTTTAATTGAATGTCCATTAAAATTAACTTAAATGTTTTTAGTTTTTGCCATCCTACCTAGAAAATAAATAAAATCAATGAATTAATAATTTCAATTCGATTTGAAATAAAAATGCAAATAAATATCAATCTAAGGTTTAAATTCAAATTTAATTGGATTATTTTAAAATTTAACTGATGTAGCATGGATCAAACCAGTAATATAATTATTAGTATATAAAATCTATCAATAAGTATTCAAATAATTTAAGATGGCTTCATGTTTCTTATAAAAAAAGTTTTAGTAAATACCCAGCAAGTATAAAATTAGTTGTAAAAATTACTTAAAATAAAGATTTATAATAAATTATTGATTGTCTATGTTCATTAGGTAAATCTATTTTTATTGGATTTAATAAATGATTTTAATTTTAATATTCATAATATTTATGAGAGTATATATTGAAAAATGCTAAATAGATAATAAATCATTATTAATCTTTCTTTACATCAATTTCTTGTATTAATTTCTTATTATCAATTTCATTTTTTTATTACTCCATTCTTTTTTAAACTTTTGAATGATAAGTAGGATCTTTTTTATTTCCAAATTTTTTTATATAAATGTAATATGCTATTGCAATATGATATGTAGCTCTTTTAAAAATTTTATTTTAACTTATGTTTAATTTAGTTTTATTTTTTAATCTGTATTATCATTATTTACAATATTTTTTTATTGATAAATAGTTGGTTTAGTTTTAGTTATTTTCTCTTTCATTTTTTAAAATTACGGCAATTATTGATTAAATTTGTAATATTATTTGTGCTCCTTAGGTTATTTGATTTATTTGATTTATTTGATTTATTTGATTTATTTGTTTTATTTAATTTCATTAATTTACTTTTTTATTATTTATTATTCAATTGGAGTTTAAATATTTTTATATTATCTTAATCTTTTTCTATTACCGGGCTATAAAATAGTAATATCAGGTCTTGTATCTTCATTTAGATATTTATGATTTTTAAAACTTTTCATATTCTTATTTTAACGATTGACTTATTATCTAAAATACCATTGTTAACTTCATTAATTAATTATGACATAATCTTCCCATAATATTAATATTATTTTCTTTTATCTTTATTTTTTACAGGTTTGAATTTTTTCTTTTTATTTTAATAACTGTCTATATCAATCATTTCCTTATTAAATTAATACTGATGAATATTGATTAACATCATCTGCATATATATTTTTCCCATTTTTTTTTCTCAATCTCATTTATGACATATATAATTATTAATTTAACTATATTATCAATTACTTAACATTTTATATTTTTTATTTTTATCAAAATTTTGAATTATAAATATAAATAAAATCTTTTATAAAAATGGAAAAATAAAATTATAATCAAGAATTTGAAGATCCTAAAATAGACATTGCTAATATGAATTTACCATTAACAATATAGTTAAGATTAAAAAATGCTTTAAAAAATGATAGAAGGTCAAAATTTAAATGTTTTACACCTCATATCTATAATGAAGGATTTTATTAACAAAATTAATAATAAATAAAAAGATGGTTTATATTTATTGTTAATGGACTGAAATAGCACAATCTTTAGGAATAATAAATAACTCATTAAATTCAATGTAAAATCAGTATTAATAAATAGGAAATTAATACACAATCAATTAAAATCATTAAAAAAATTTTAATAATTAATAGTAACACTTATTAATTAAAAAATTTAATTGTTAGAAAAATATAAATAGAGAAATTAGATTGTTATACATCCTTTATCAAGTCCTAATAGTTTTTAAATAAGAATCATACCATTTCTTAAATTTTAATAAAATTATTTATTAATTCGAAATCTTTGGATGAAAAATTAACTCAAGTAATTGATTTAAATCAAAAAAATATAAGAAAATTAATTTTAGTCAACTATAAAAAAAAGCTAAATAAGATAAATTAAATTTAGTAAATAAATTAAATAAGTTAAATAATAATTTAAATAAAAAAGTTTCATTTAAAAAGAGGCAATTTAAAAATTTAAATAATAATTTATTTTAGTGTAATAATAACAAAAATAATAAATATTAGAATAAAATGATATTAAAGTAAATATGACTCAATAAAATATAAGAAAATAACTTAATAATTATTTTTTTAATTAATTTTTATCCTAATTATGATCTATCAAGTCATAAATAAGATAATTCAATGAAAGTAATTTAAATAAACTAAAATTATAAAATTTGTAAAGGAATAAATAATCATTATAAACTTTATATAAAAACAAAGTGCAATATGAAGAATATATTAAATTTAATTGCATCACCTTATTAAATGCTAAAATATCAATAATTTATATTATAGGCTAAAGTATTGGCTAAATATTCTAGATAAAATTCATGTGTAATATATTAGAAAAATACTTGCTCCTTCTATTTTGCACAAAAAAGAGAACAAATATATTTAAGACATTGTTTTTCTTATTAAAATTCAATATTTTGTATAGATATTCCACTCTATAAATAAAATTATGGCTAATAACTTTTTGTTACAAAATCATTAATTAAAAATATTTGGGGGATTTATTAATAAGGTGATAATACACTAATAGTATTAGATACAAGGTATGATACAATGGGTGGTTACTTAAATTCACGAGATTAGGATATTGCTTTTTAATGGCTTTTATCATTAACTAAATTATCAGATTATTGCAAATTTAAATAATTTCATATATCAGATAATTTATTTGATGTTTAATGGTATCCAAAAGGATTATTCTAAAAGGATAATTATAATTTTAATACTTTTATTTAATATAGTCATTATAAAATTTAATAAAAAAATTAATTAAAAATATAATAAAATGAAGCAATCATTAAGAAGATTTAAATACTAATACTATTATTCCAGATAAACATTTAAAAAAGAAATGGGGATTATAATTTGATTAAAATAAAATTGCATAAAGAACTTCATTATAAAAAAGAGGAAATTATCATTTTTGGAGAATTTAGGAAAATGGGTAGATGATATATTAAGATAAAGCATTAATTTAATCACAAAAAAAAGTATTTTCAACAGTAATTAAACAAATAGGTAAAAATATATTAGCTTTTAAAAATATAACACAAATAAGTTTGCCAGTTTAAATATTTTAATAAATATCATTTTTATAAAGATTAGCTAAATCATATTAATCAATTTTAGTGTTTCTTTAATAAGCAATTAAACAAACATCTCCATTATAAAGATTCAAACAAATTAGTAACATATGGTATAACAGTAGGAATGTCATATTTAGTAATGAAAAAACCATTTAATCCAATTTTAGGATAAACTTTTCAATGCTGGATTGGTGGTTATCCTATGTATATGTAACAAATAACTCATCATCCACCAGTAAGTGCATATATCTTTTATGGAAATGGATTTAAACAATATGGAGTTATTTAACCAAGAAGTTAATTAGGGTTTAATTCTGGTGCAGGATATAATTTTGGACTTAATAAAATTTAATTTTAAAAAGATTATATTGTTCATTTTACTACAGCTTCTGGATAAGTTGGAGGACTTATTTCTGGAGAGAGAAAATTTAGATTGAAAGGATCACAATATTTTTATGATTAAAAACATTTGCTTTATTCTTAATTAAAAATTCTTTTAAAAAGGATATTTTAGTAGAAGCAATAAACCTTTAACTTATATTTAAGCAAAAATAGTAAGATTAATATAACCATTAAAAGATATAAAAAAATGTCATAAATCAAACATTATAGAATAATTATCATATATTGATGGAAAATGGAATTAAGACATTTTTATAGATGGTAGAAAATATTTAATGTTAGAAAGATCCTTTTGATCAATTAGTTAGATAAAAATATCCATTACCATCAGATCCCTTATACAGAGAAGATGCTTACTATATTTTTATTTTATAAACTGATGTATTTGTTATTCCATTATTAATTTTTGTAATATAAAATAAATATATATCATTCAATTATTTAAATTATAATTAATTATTTTTTCTAATAAGATTTTTAAATCTTTATAGCCAAATATTTTAATCCAATAATTTACATAAGTCATAGATTATTTTTTTAATAAAGTTTTATTAATCTCCTAACTGCTTTCTCTTTAAAAAATTCATTAGATTAGTATATTTTTTAAAATAATCTAATATAATCAAATTTTTTTAATTTTTAAAATAAAATTAAACATTCTTTTTAAATTTATTAAGGTTTTTTAGCAGATAGAAAGATTGATTAAATAAAAATTGTCATATTAGTTTATGGAGATTATTTATAATTTTTTATAGGAGTTTAAAATTTAATTTTATTATAAATTGACAATTAATCTTTAAAATATTAAGTAGATTTTATAATAGAGTTAAATTTATTATAAATCTTGATATATATTTCAACTATATTTTGTAAATAAATTTATTATTAAGAAATAAACTTCCATACATTAATGCTAATTTTTTATGGACATTAAATAAAACTAATCTATAACTAGGTTTAATGAATTTAGAATCTAATAAGATTATAGTGTGAGGAAAATTATTTTTAAATATTTTTCTAATAATAAAAATACAAATAGAAATATTATGTTTTATATTGAGATATTGCTTTAGATTTATTTGTTAAAATTCCTTTTGAGTAAGATAAAAAATGAGGATAAATCTATATTTTTTTATGTTTATTCTTTATAAATTATTTTTATAATCTTTTTATCATATTATTATTTATTATTTAATGAAAGGAATCAATTAATTAATTTGATAACTGATATTTGATCCAATAATAATTTAATAATAATAGAAAAATTATTTTTTTTTAATTTTTTAATTAATGTATACAAATTATTTACTAACTTAAATTTATGATTTGAAGTAAACTTTAATAATTTTAGTAATAATCTTAGCATTATATATAATAAGTTAAATTGGATAGAAAGCTAATCAAAAAATAGCAAAATAAATATACTCAATTAATAAAAATATCTTAAATAAATATTTTACAAATGTAGATACTGAATTAATTAATATGAAACCAATTATATATAAAGGATTTTCAACAGGATCATATATATTTAGATTTTTTACTTTTGGTATTTCTTTAAAAAATAGAAATAATATTTTTTATTATTTAATGAAAAGACATAAATATGATGAGATTTTAATTGAATGTCCATTAAAATTAACTTAAATGTTTTTAGTTTTTGCCATCCTACCTAGAAAATAAATAAAATCAATGAATTAATAATTTCAATTCGATTTGAAATAAAAATGCAAATAAATATCAATCTAAGGTTTAAATTCAAATTTAATTGGATTATTTTAAAATTTAACTGATGTAGCATGGATCAAACCAGTAATATAATTATTAGTATATAAAATCTATCAATAAGTATTCAAATAATTTAAGATGGCTTCATGTTTCTTATAAAAAAAGTTTTAGTAAATACCCAGCAAGTATAAAATTAGTTGTAAAAATTACTTAAAATAAAGATTTATAATAAATTATTGATTGTCTATGTTCATTAGGTAAATCTATTTTTATTGGATTTAATAAATGATTTTAATTTTAATATTCATAATATTTATGAGAGTATATATTGAAAAATGCTAAATAGATAATAAATCATTATTAATCTTTCTTTACATCAATTTCTTGTATTAATTTCTTATTATCAATTTCATTTTTTTATTACTCCATTCTTTTTTAAACTTTTGAATGATAAGTAGGATCTTTTTTATTTCCAAATTTTTTTATATAAATGTAATATGCTATTGCAATATGATATGTAGCTCTTTTAAAAAATTTTATTTTAACTTATGTTTAATTTAGTTTTATTTTTTAATCTGTATTATCATTATTTACAATATTTTTTTATTGATAAATAGTTGGTTTAGTTTTAGTTATTTTCTCTTTCATTTTTTAAAATTACGGCAATTATTGATTAAATTTGTAATATTATTTGTGCTCCTTAGGTTATTTGATTTATTTGATTTATTTGTTTTATTTAATTTCATTAATTTACTTTTTTATTATTTATTATTCAATTGGAGTTTAAATATTTTTATATTATCTTAATCTTTTTCTATTACCGGGCTATAAAATAGTAATATCAGGTCTTATATCTTCATTTAGATATTTATGATTTTTAAAACTTTTCATATTCTTATTTTAACGATTGACTTATTATCTAAAATACCATTGTTAACTTCATTAATTAATTATGACATAATCTTCCCATAATATTAATATTATTTTCTTTTATCTTTATTTTTTACAGGTTTGAATTTTTTCTTTTTATTTTAATAACTGTCTATATCAATCATTTCCTTATTAAATTAATACTGATGAATATTGATTAACATCATCTGCATATATATTTTTCCCATTTTTTTTTCTCAATCTCATTTATGACATATATAATTATTAATTTAAGTATATTATCAATTACTTAACATTTTATATTTTTTATTTTTATCAAAATTTTGAATTATAAATATAAATAAAATCTTTTATAAAAATGGAAAAATAAAATTATAATCAAGAATTTGAAGATGCTAAAATATTAAAGTAAATAGATACAAGGTATGATACAATGGGTGGTTACTTAAATTCACGAGATTAGGATATTGCTTTTTAATGGTTTTTATCATTAACTAAATTATCAGATTATTGCAAATTTAAATAATTTCATATATCAGATAATTTATTTGATGTTTAATGGTATCCAAAAGGATTATTCTAAAAGGATAATTATAATTTTAATACTTTTATTTAATATAGTCATTATAAAATTTAATAAAAAAATTAATTAAAAATATAATAAAATGAAGCAATCATATAATAAAAAAAAACACTTATAAGTGAATAGATTAAAAATTAGAAAAAAGACAAAAATGATTTAACTTTATTATCAATTAAATATTAGTAATCGTGGGTTTATTAAGAAGATTTAAATACTAATACTATTATTCCAGATAAACATTTAAAAAAGAAATGGGGATTATAATTTGATTAAAATAAAATTGCATAAAGAACTTCATTATAAAAAAGTGGAAATTATCATTTTTGGAGAATTTAGGAAAATGGGTAGATGATATATTAAGATAAAGCATTAATTTAATCACAAAAGAAAGTATTTTCAACAGTAATTAAACAAATAGGTAAAAATATATTAGCTTTTAAAAATATAACACAAATAAGTTTGCCAGTTTAAATATTTTAATAAATATCATTTTTATAAAGATTAGCTAAATCATATGAATCAATTTTAGTGTTTCTTTAATAAGCAATTAAACAAACATCTCCATTATAAAGATTCAAACAAATAGTAACATATGGTATAACAGTAGGAATGTCATATTTAGTAATGAAAAAACCATTTAATCCAATTTTAGGATAAACTTTTCAATGCTGGATTGGTGGTTATCCTATGTATATGTAACAAATAACTCATCATCCACCAGTAAGTGCATATATCTTTTATGGAAATGGATTTAAACAATATGGAGTTATTTAACCAAGAAGTTAATTAGGGTTTAATTCTGGTGCAGGATATAATTTTGGACTTAATAAAATTTAATTTTAAAAAGATTATATTGTTCATTTTACTACAGCTTCTGGATAAGTTGGAGGACTTATTTCTGGAGAGAGAAAATTTAGATTGAAAGGATCACAATATTTTTATGATTAAAAACATTTGCTTTATTCTTAATTAAAATTCTTTTAAAAAGGATATTTTAGTAGAAGCAATAAACCTTTAACTTATATTTAAGCAAAAATAGTAAGATTAATATAACCATTAAAAGATATAAAAAAATGTCATAAATCAAACATTATAGAATAATTATCATATATTGATGGAAAATGGAATTAAGACATTTTTATAGATGGTAGAAAAATATTTAATGTTAAGAAAGATCCTTTTGATCAATTAGTTAGATAAAAATATCCATTACCATCAGATCCCTTATACAGAGAAGATGCTTACTATATTTTTATTTTATAAACTGATGTATTTGTTATTCCATTATTAATTTTTGTAATATAAAATAAATATATATCATTCAATTATTTAAATTATAATTAATTATTTTTTCTAATAAGATTTTGGGGTTGGGGTTGGGGTTGGGGTTGGGGTTGGGGTTGGGGTTGGGGTTGGGGTTGGGGTTGGGGTTGGGGTTGGGGTTGGGGTTGGGGTTGGGGTTGGGGTTGGGGTTGGGGTTGGGGGGTTGGGGTTGGGGTTGGGGTTGGG
>NW_028291954.1:0-11365 GCF_963383615.2 Lipophrys pholis | reverse complement strand
TAAGAAACAACAACATTTTACCAATATTTTAGAGACCCCCCCCCCAATTTCACAAATCATGTTTTAAGGGGGGCTACTGTCTCTTTAAGGGGGCTGACCCCCCCCAGTTCACACCCTACATCCTTCAATTCATCATCCATCCATCCAGCCGTGTGTGTGTGTGTGTGTGTGTGTGTGTGTGTGTGTGTGTGTGTGTGTGTGTGTGTGTGTGTGTGTGTGTGTGTGTGTGTTTAATCACTTTGCTGAACGTCACCAAACATTTCCCGTCGTCCATCTGGGGTGGTTGCCCTGGAAACTGTGCCGGGTTCGCGCTGCAGCAAGCTGGAGGAGAGGAGGAGGAGAGAAGGAGGAGAGGAGGATAGGAAGAGGAGGAGGAGAGGAGGAGGATAGGAAGAGGAGGAGGAGAGGAGGAGGAGCGGTGGTGAGTCACCGGGACCGGAACTGTTCAGAGCCTCGCAACCACCGGACAAAGCAAGCAGCCCTGCAGCCTCTGAGCCTGCGCCCGTGAGCAACGGAGCAGGACGACGGTCCAACACCGCGGTGACAACACGGCAACGGGCCGATGCAGAGGACACTGCGCGTCACACAACAGACCGAGGGCAACCATGTTGCTTCGAGCACACAGAGATTACAGCAACTAACTCGCAACAGCTTCACCGTCAGCAATTCACCTACAACTACCTGCAACATCTTCACCTGCAGCAACTAATCTACAACTACCTGCAACATCTTCACCTGCAGCAACTAATCTACAACTACCTGCAACATCTTAATCTGCAGCAACTAACCTGCAACTACCTGCAACTGCCTGCAACATCTTCACCTGCAGCAACTAACCTGCAACTACCTGCAACATCTTCACCTGCAGCAACTAACCTGCAACTACCTGCAACTGCCTGCAACATCTTCACCTGCAGCAACTAATCTACAACTACCTGCAACATCTTCACCTGCAGCAACTAACCTGCAACTACCTGCAACATCTTCACCTGCAGCAACTAACCTGCAACTACCTGCAACTGCCTGCAACATCTTCACCTGCAGCAACTAATCTACAACTACCTGCAACATCTTCACCTGCAGCAACTAATCTACAACTACCTGCAACATCTTCACCTGCAGCAACTAATCTACAACTACCTGCAACATCTTCACCTGCAGCAACTAACCTGCAACTACCTGCAACTGCCTGCAACATCTTCACCTGCAGCAACTAATCTACAACTACCTGCAACATCTTCACCTGCAGCAACTAATCTACAACTACCTGCAACATCTTCACCTGCAGCAACTAATCTACAACTACCTGCAACATCTTAATCTGCAGCAACTAATCTACAACTACCTGCAACTGCCTGCAACATCTTCACCTGCAGCAACTAATCTACAACTACCTGCAACATCTTAATCTGCAGCAACTAACCTGCAACTACCTGCAACTGCCTGCAACATCTTCACCTGCAGCAACTAATCTACAACTACCTGCAACTGCCTGCAACATCTTCACCTGCAGCAACTAATCTACAACTACCTGCAACATCTTAATCTGCAGCAACTAATCTACAACTACCTGCAACATCTTAATCTGCAGCAACTAACCTGCAACTACCTGCAACTACCTGCAACATCTTCACCTGCAGCAACTAACCTGCAACTACCTGCAACATCTTCACCTGCAGCAACTAACCTGCAACTACCTGCAACCTCTTCACCTGCAGCAACTAACCTGCAACTACCTGCAACATCTTCACCTGCAGCAACTAACCTGCAACTACCTGCAACATCTTCACCTGCAGCAACTAACCTGCAACTACCTGCAACATCTTCACCTGCAGCAACAACCTGTCACATGAACTTGTAACGTCAACTTGTAACAGCAACCTGCCACAGCAACCAATAACATCAGCAGGTGAGCAGCCGGAGGTTCAACCATTTGCACCTTCAGGTTACCATGGAGACGTTACTACTGCCTGTTAGTGTGTGTTAGTGTGTGTAGTGTGTTAGTGTATAGTGTGTGTTAGTGTGTGTTAGTGTGTTAGTGTGTGTTAGTGTGTTACTGTGTGTTAGTGTGTGTTAGTGTGTGTAGTGTGTTAGTGTGTTAGTGTGTGTTAGTGTGTGTTAGTGTGTTAGTGTGTGTTAGTGTGTTAGTGTGTGTTAGTGTGTTAGTGTGTGTTAGTGTGTTACTGTGTGTTAGTGTGTGTTAGTGTGTTAGTGTGTGTTAGTGTGTTAGTGTGTGTTAGTGTGTGTTAGTGTGTGTTAGTGTGTTAGTGTGTTAGTGTGTGTTAGTGTGTGTTAGTGTGTGTAGTGTGTTAGTGTGTATAGTGTGTTAGTGTGTTAGTGTGTGTTAGTGTGTGTTAGTGTGTGTTAGTGTGTTAGTGTGTGTTAGTGTGTTAGTGTGTTAGTGTGTGTAGTGTGTTAGTGTGTTAGTGTGTGTTAGTGTGTTAGTGTGTTAGTGTGTGTTAGTGTGTTAGTGTGTGTTAGTGTGTTAGTGTGTGTTAGCGTGTGTTAGTGTGTGTTAGTGTGTTAGTGTGTGTTAGTGTGTTAGTGTGTGTTAGTGTGTTAGTGTGTTAGTGTGTGTTAGTGTGTTAGTGTATAGTGTGTGTTAGTGTGTGTTAGTGTGTTAGTGTGTGTAGTGTGTTAGTGTGTATAGTGTGTTAGTGTGTGTTAGTGTGTTAGTGTGTTAGTGTGTGTTAGTGTGTTAGTGTATAGTGTGTGTTAGTGTGTGTTAGTGTGTTAGTGTGTGTAGTGTGTTAGTGTGTATAGTGTGTTAGTGTGTGTTAGTGTGTGTTAGTGTGTTAGTGTGTGTTAGTGTGTGTTAGTGTGTTAGTGTGTGTAGTGTGTTAGTGTGTGTTAGTGTGTGTTAGTGTGTGTTAGTGTGTTAGTGTGTTAGTGTGTGTAGTGTGTTAGTGTGTTAGTGTGTGTTAGTGTGTGTTAGTGTGTTAGTGTGTTAGTGTGTTAGTGTGTGTTAGTGTGTGTTAGTGTGTTAGTGTGTTAGTGTGTGTTAGTGTGTTAGTGTGTTAGTGTGTGTTAGTGTGTGTAGTGTGTTAGTGTGTTAGTGTGTGTTAGTGTGTTAGTGTGTGTTAGTGTGTTAGTGTGTTAGTGTGTGTTAGTGTATAGTGTGTGTTAGTGTGTGTTAGTGTGTTAGTGTGTAGTGTGTGTTAGTGTGTTAGTGTGTTAGTGTGTATAGTGTGTTAGTGTGTGTTAGTGTGTGTTAGTGTGTTAGTGTGTGTAGTGTGTTAGTGTGTGTTAGTGTGTGTTAGTGTGTGTTAGTGTGTTAGTGTGTTAGTGTGTGTAGTGTGTTAGTGTGTTAGTGTGTGTTAGTGTGTGTTAGTGTGTTAGTGTGTTAGTGTGTTAGTGTGTGTTAGTGTGTGTTAGTGTGTTAGTGTGTTAGTGTGTGTTAGTGTGTTAGTGTGTGTTAGTGTGTGTAGTGTGTTAGTGTGTTAGTGTGTGTTAGTGTGTTAGTGTGTTAGTGTGTGTTAGTGTGTTAGTGTGTGTTAGTGTGTGTTAGTGTGTGTTAGTGTGTGTTAGTGTGTGTTAGTGTGTTAGTGTGTGTTAGTGTGTGTTAGTGTGTTAGTGTGTGTTAGTGTGTGTTAGTGTGTTACTGTGTTAGTGTGTGTTAGTGTGTTAGTGTGTTAGTGTGTGTTAGTGTGTGTAGTGTGTTAGTGTGTTAGTGTGTGTTAGTGTGTTAGTGTGTTAGTGTGTGTTAGTGTATAGTGTGTGTTAGTGTGTGTTAGTGTGTTAGTGTGTTAGTGTGTGTTAGTGTGTTAGTGTGTTAGTGTGTGTAGTGTGTTAGTGTGTTAGTGTGTGTTAGTGTGTTAGTGTGTTAGTGTGTGTTAGTGTGTTAGTGTGTGTTAGTGTGTGTTAGTGTGTGTTAGTGTGTTAGTGTGTGTTAGCGTGTGTTAGTGTGTGTTAGTGTGTTAGTGTGTGTTAGTGTGTTAGTGTGTGTTAGTGTGTGTTAGTGTGTTAGTGTGTGTAGTGTGTTAGTGTGTATAGTGTGTTAGTGTGTGTTAGTGTGTTAGTGTGTGTTAGTGTGTTAGTGTGTGTAGTGTGTTAGTGTGTGTTAGTGTGTGTTAGTGTGTGTTAGTGTGTTAGTGTGTTAGTGTGTGTAGTGTGTTAGTGTGTGTTAGTGTGTGTTAGTGTGTTAGTGTGTTAGTGTGTTAGTGTGTGTTAGTGTGTGTTAGTGTGTGTTAGTGTGTTAGTGTGTTAGTGTGTGTTAGTGTGTTAGTGTGTTAGTGTGTGTTAGTGTGTGTAGTGTGTTAGTGTGTGTTAGTGTGTTAGTGTGTGTTAGTGTGTTAGTGTGTGTTAGTGTGTTAGTGTGTGTTAGTGTGTGTTAGTGTGTTAGTGTGTGTTAGTGTGTTAGTGTGTGTTAGTGTGTTACTGTGTTAGTGTGTTAGTGTGTGTTAGTGTGTTAGTGTGTTAGTGTGTGTTAGTGTGTGTAGTGTGTTAGTGTGTGTTAGTGTGTTAGTGTGTGTTAGTGTGTGTTAGTGTGTTAGTGTGTGTTAGTGTGTGTTAGTGTGTGTTAGTGTGTTAGTGTGTGTTAGTGTGTTAGTGTGTTAGTGTGTGTTAGTGTGTTAGTGTGTTAGTGTATAGTGTGTGTTAGTGTGTGTTAGTGTGTTAGTGTGTGTAGTGTGTTAGTGTGTATAGTGTGTTAGTGTGTGTTAGTGTGTGTAGTGTGTTAGTGTGTGTTAGTGTGTGTTTGTGTTTGTGTGTTAGTGTGTTAGTGTGTGTTAGTGTGTGTTAGTGTGTTAGTGTGTTAGTGTGTGTTAGTGTGTGTTAGTGTGTGTTAGTGTGTTAGTGTGTTAGTGTGTTAGTGTATAGTGTGTGTTAGTGTGTGTTAGTGTGTTAGTGTGTGTTAGTGTGTGTTAGTGTGTTAGTGTGTTAGTGTGTTAGTGTGTTAGTGTGTTAGTGTATAGTGTGTGTTAGTGTGTTAGTGTGTGTTAGTGTGTGTTAGTGTGTTAGTGTGTTAGTGTGTTAGTGTGTGTTAGTGTGTTAGTGAGTGTTAGTGTGTTAGTGTGTGTTAGTGTGTGTTAGTGTGTTAGTGTGTTAGTGTGTTAGTGTGTGTTAGTGTGTTAGTGTGTGTTAGTGTGTTAGTGTGTGTTAGTGTGTGTTAGTGTGTTAGTGTGTTAGTGTGTGTTAGTGTGTGTTAGTGTGTTAGTGTGTGTTAGTGTGTTACTGTGTGTTAGTGTGTTAGTGTGTGTTAGTGTGTTAGTGTGTGTTAGTGTGTTAGTGTGTTAGTGTGTGTTAGTGTGTTAGTGTGTGTTAGTGTGTGTTAGTGTGTTACTGTGTGTTAGTGTGTTAGTGTGTGTTAGTGTGTTAGTGTGTGTTAGTGTGTTAGTGTGTTAGTGTGTGTTAGTGTGTTAGTGTGTGTTAGTGTGTTAGTGTGTTAGTGTGTGTTAGTGTGTGTTAGTGTGTGTAGTGTGTTAGTGTGTTAGTGTGTGTTAGTGTGTGTTAGTGTGTTAGTGAGTTTTAGTGTGTTAGTGTGTGTTAGTGTGTTAGTGTGTTAGTATGTTAGTGTGTTAGTGTGTGTTAGTGTGTTAGTGTGTGTTAGTGTGTAGTGTGTTAGTGTGTTAGTGTGTGTAGTGTGTTAGTGTGTATAGTATGTTAGTGTGTTAGTGTGTTAGTGTGTGTTAGTGTGTTAGTGTGTGTAGTGTGTTAGTGTGTATAGTATGTTAGTGTGTTAGTGTGTGTTAGTGTGTTAGTGTGTGTTAGTGTGTAGTGTGTTAGTGTGTGTTAGTGTGTTAGTGTGTTAGTGTGTGTTAGTGTGTTAGTGTGTGTAGTGTGTTAGTGTGTATAGTATGTTAGTGTGTTAGTGTGTGTTAGTGTGTTAGTGTGTTAGTGTGTGTTAGTGTGTATAGTGTGTTAGTGTGTTAGTGTGTTAGTGTGTGTTAGTGTGTTAGTGTGTTAGTGTGTGTTAGTGTGTTAGTGTGTGTAGTGTGTTAGTGTGTTAGTGTGTATAGTGTGTTAGTGTGTTAGTGTGTGTAGTGTGTTAGTGTGTTAGTGTGTATAGTATGTTAGTGTGTTAGTGTGTGTAGTATGTTAGTGTGTTAGTGTGTATAATATGTTAGTGTGTTAGTGTGTGTTAGTGTGTTAGTGTGTGTTAGTGTGTGTTAGTGTGTATAGTGTGTTAGTGTGTTAGTGTGTTAGTGTGTGTTAGTGTGTTAGTGTGTGTTAGTGTGTTAGTGTGTGTAGTGTGTTAGTGTGTTAGTGTGTATAGTGTGTTAGTGTGTTAGTGTGTGTAGTGTGTTAGTGTGTGTAGTGTGTTAGTGTGTTAGTGTGTGTAGTGTGTTAGTGTGTTAGTGTGTATAGTATGTTAGTGTGTTAGTGTGTATAGTATGTTAGTGTGTTAGTGTGTGTTAGTGTGTTAGTGTGTGTTAGTGTGTTAGTGTGTGTAGTGTGTTAGTGTGTTAGTGTGTATAGTATGTTAGTGTGTTAGTGTGTGTTAGTGTGTTATTGTGTTAGTGTGTGTTAGTGTGTTAGTGTGTGTAGTGTGTTAGTGTGTTAGTGTGTATAGTGTGTTAGTGTGTTAGTGTGTGTTAGTGTGTGTTAGTGTGTTAGTGTGTGTAGTGTGTTAGTGTGTATAGTGTGTTAGTGTGTTAGTGTGTGTTAGTGTGTGTTAGTGTGTGTTAGTGTGTTAGTGTGTTAGTGTGTGTAGTGTGTGTTAGTGTGTATTAGTGTGTGTAGTGTGTGTTAGTGTGTTAGTGTGTGTTAGTGTGTGTTAGTGTGTGTTAGTGTGTTAGTGTGTGTTAGTGTGTGTTAGTGTGTTAGTGTGTGTTAGTGTGTGTTAGTGTGTGTTAGTGTGTGTTAGTGTGTTAGTGTGTGTTAGTGTGTGTTAGTGTGTTAGTGTGTGTTAGTGTGTGTAGTGTGTGTTAGTGTGTGTTAGTGTGTGTTAGTGTGTTAGTGTGTGTTAGTGTGTTAGTGTGTTAGTGTGTGTTAGTGTGTGTTAGTGTGTTAGTGTGTGTTAGTGTGTGTAGTGTGTGTTAGTGTGTTAGTGTGTGTTAGTGTGTGTTAGTGTGTGTTAGTGTGTTAGTGTGTGTTAGTGTGTTAGTGTGTGTTAGTGTGTGTAGTGTGTTAGTGTGTGTTAGTGTGTTAGTGTGTGTTAGTGTGTGTAGTGTGTGTAGTGTGTTAGTGTGTGTTAGTGTGTGTTAGTGTGTGTTAGTGTGTTAGTGTGTGTTAGTGTGTGTAGTGTGTGTTAGTGTGTTAGTGTGTGTTAGTGTGTGTAGTGTGTTAGTGTGTTAGTGTGTATAGTATGTTAGTGTGTTAGTGTGTGTTAGTGTGTTAGTGTGTTAGTGTGTGTTAGTGTGTATAGTGTGTTAGTGTGTTAGTGTGTTAGTGTGTGTTAGTGTGTTAGTGTGTGTTAGTGTGTTAGTGTGTGTAGTGTGTTAGTGTGTTAGTGTGTATAGTGTGTTAGTGTGTTAGTGTGTGTAGTGTGTTAGTGTGTGTAGTGTGTTAGTGTGTTAGTGTGTGTAGTGTGTTAGTGTGTTAGTGTGTATAGTATGTTAGTGTGTTAGTGTGTATAGTATGTTAGTGTGTTAGTGTGTGTTAGTGTGTTAGTGTGTGTTAGTGTGTTAGTGTGTGTAGTGTGTTAGTGTGTTAGTGTGTATAGTATGTTAGTGTGTTAGTGTGTGTTAGTGTGTTATTGTGTTAGTGTGTGTTAGTGTGTTAGTGTGTGTAGTGTGTTAGTGTGTTAGTGTGTATAGTGTGTTAGTGTGTTAGTGTGTGTTAGTGTGTGTTAGTGTGTTAGTGTGTGTAGTGTGTTAGTGTGTATAGTGTGTTAGTGTGTTAGTGTGTGTTAGTGTGTGTTAGTGTGTGTTAGTGTGTTAGTGTGTTAGTGTGTGTAGTGTGTGTTAGTGTGTATTAGTGTGTGTAGTGTGTGTTAGTGTGTGTTAGTGTGTTAGTGTGTGTTAGTGTGTGTTAGTGTGTGTTAGTGTGTTAGTGTGTGTTAGTGTGTTAGTGTGTGTTAGTGTGTGTAGTGTGTGTTAGTGTGTTAGTGTGTGTTAGTGTGTGTTAGTGTGTGTTAGTGTGTTAGTGTGTGTTAGTGTGTGTAGTGTGTGTTAGTGTGTGTTAGTGTGTGTTAGTGTGTTAGTGTGTGTTAGTGTGTTAGTGTGTTAGTGTGTGTTAGTGTGTGTTAGTGTGTGTTAGTGTGTGTTAGTGTGTTAGTGTGTGTTAGTGTGTGTTAGTGTGTGTTAGTGTGTTAGTGTGTGTTAGTGTGTTAGTGTGTGTTAGTGTGTGTAGTGTGTTAGTGTGTGTTAGTGTGTTAGTGTGTGTTAGTGTGTGTAGTGTGTGTAGTGTGTTAGTGTGTGTTAGTGTGTGTTAGTGTGTGTTAGTGTGTGTTAGTGTGTGTAGTGTGTGTTAGTGTGTTAGTGTGTGTTAGTGTGTGTAGTGTGTGTTAGTGTGTGTTAGTGTGTTAGTGTGTGTTAGTGTGTGTTAGTGTGTGTAGTGTGTGTAGTGTGTGTAGTGTGTTAGTGTGTGTTAGTGTGTGTTAGTGTGTGTTAGTGTGTGTAGTGTGTTAGTGTGTGTTAGTGTGTGTTAGTGTGTTAGTGTGTGTTAGTGTGTGTAGTGTGTGTAGTGTGTTAGTGTGTGTTAGTGTGTGTTAGTGTGTTAGTGTGTGTTAGTGTGTGTAGTGTGTGTTAGTGTGTTAGTTTGTGTTAGTGTGTGTAGTGTGTGTTAGTGTGTTAGTGTGTGTTAGTGTGTTAGTGTGTGTTAGTGTGTGTTAGTGTGTGTAGTGTGTGTAGTGTGTTAGTGTGTGTTAGTGTGTGTAGTGTGTGTAGTGTGTTAGTGTGTGTTAGTGTGTGTTAGTGTGTGTTAGTGTGTGTAGTGTGTGTAGTGTGTGTAGTGTGTTAGTGTGTGTTAGTGTGTGTTAGTGTGTGTTAGTGTGTGTAGTGTGTTAGTGTGTGTTAGTGTGTGTTAGTGTGTTAGTGTGTGTTAGTGTGTGTTAGTGTGTTAGTGTGTGTTAGTGTGTGTAGTGTGTTAGTGTGTGTTAGTGTGTGTTAGTGTGTTAGTGTGTGTTAGTGTGTGTAGTGTGTTAGTGTGTGTTAGTGTGTGTTAGTGTGTTAGTGTGTGTTAGTGTGTGTAGTGTGTGTTAGTGTGTTAGTTTGTGTTAGTGTGTGTAGTGTGTGTTAGTGTGTTAGTGTGTGTTAGTGTGTTAGTGTGTGTTAGTGTGTGTTAGTGTGTGTAGTGTGTGTAGTGTGTTAGTGTGTGTTAGTGTGTGTCTGGGACTGTGGAGGAGAATGTTTCAGTTTGGGACTATGGAGGAGAACGTTTCAGTTTGGGACTGTGGAGGAGAACGTTTCAGTCTGGGACTGTGGAGGAGAACGTTTCAGTCTGGGACTGTGGAGGAGAACGTTTCAGTTTGGGACTGTGGAGGAGAACGTTTCAGTTTGGGACTGTGGAGGAGAACGTTTCAGTCTGGGACTGTGGAGGAGAACGTTTCAGTCTGGGACTGTGGAGGAGAACGTTTCAGTTTGGGACTGTGGAGGAGAACGTTTCAGTTTGAGACTGTGGAGGAGAATGTTTCAGTTTGGGACTATGGAGGAGAACGTTTCAGTTTGGGACTGTGGAGGAGAACGTTTCAGTTTGGGACTGTGGAGGAGAACGTTTCAGTTTGGGACTGTGGAGGAGAACGTTTCAGTCTGGGACTGTGGAGGAGAACGTTTCAGTTTGGGACTGTGGAGGAGAACGTTTCAGTTTGGGACTGTGGAGGACTAAATGAATGTAAACACTGTAAAGGTCTTGGTCTTTCCTTCATGTGGGGAAAATGTTTCAGTTCATTTTGAACATTTAAAAGTTTCAGAATTTGAAAGAGAAACGTGAAGAGAAGGTTTTTGTGGGAAACGGGAATTTATGAGGTTACTTAGCAAGTACTCATTACTTGGTTGTATTCCAAGTACTTTATAGTTCCTGCTCTTTTCTTTTGAGGAATATGGAGGTACTGAGTAACAATAGTTTTATTTGATTCATTTTTCCCCAAAAGCTGTGTTGCCACAGTTACTGTGAAAAAGTAATAGAATTCCTGATTACTAGTTACTCTTTTGATAGGTAACTTAGTATCTGTACTGATTGCTTGTTTTTAAAACTTTAAATATAAAACGTAACTTTTCCAGTTACTTTCAGCAGCTGGAGACAATACACCCACTGTCTTAACATAAACATGACCAACGGTTTGACCACAAAAGGGGCGTGGCTTCCTGTAATGCTGAACGGCCTGTGATTGGCTGAGAGCGGAGAAGGGGGCGGGTCAAGTGAGCATGTGGAGATTGTCTGTGTGTGTGTGTGTGTGTGTGCGTGTGTGTGTGTGTGTGTGTGTGTGTGTGTGTGTGTGTGTGTGTGTGTGTGTGTGTGTGTGTGTGTGTGTGTGTGTGTGTGTGGAGGATGACGGAGCCACTTCCTCTCCATCATCCTGCAGGACGCTACGATGGTAATACACAGTGATTTAAAGAGTAACTGTAATCTGATTACTGCTTTGGAATTAGTAATGTGTTAGATCACTCCATACTGAAAAGAAGTGCTGACATTAAATGTAACTAGTTACATGAAATGTAACTAGTTACCAGCATCACTGCCCAGCGGTGATAATAATGATCACATTCTTCTGGTGATGTTGTGATAAATCTCATTGATTCCTGAAGATGAGATCCTCCCCTCCTGATTGGACGGATGGATCTCCTCTTCGATGATGTCATTGATCATCTGATCCACACTGAGGTGAGTCTCCACCTGCAGCTCTGTCTCCTAGGAAACCATTCGTCTTCCTGGAGTCCTTGAGCGTCTGCCGTCTGTCTTACAGGCCAGTACCAGTCTTTGTTAAGCCACGCCCCCAGATCCAGTCTTCGTTAAGCCCCGCCCCTGGCCCGCCCACCAGACGATGAACCAACTGGAGGCAGAGTCTGGCCTGGAGGCGGAGTCTAAGGTGAGCATTCCCATCAGCCTTCACAGTGGATGAAGGAGGAGGAGCTGTTTCCAGTGTGGTATCAGCTAATGCTAATGTCCTGGGTCCACACAGAGCCCCCCCAGAGCCCCCCCGGGGGCCACACAGTGCCCCCCCAGAGCCCCCCCGGGGTCCACCTAGAGGCCCTTCATAGCCCCTCCCCAGGGGCCTCCCCAGAGCCCCCCCAGGGGTCCACACAGTGCCCCCCCAGAGCCCCCCAGGGGTCCACCTAGAGGCCCTTCATAGCCCCCCCAGAGCCCCCCTAGAGCCCCCCCAGAGCCCCCCCAGAGCCCCCCAGGGGTCCACCTAGAGGCCCTTCATAGCCCCCCCAGAGCCCCCCTAGAGCCCCCCCAGAGCCCCTCAGGGATCCACCCTGCAACCTCAGTGGGCCTGATGTGGTTAAATGTAAATGAAATAAAGTGAGCAGAGTTGTTCTCGGTT